>NW_023601142.1:0-22741 GCF_014898055.3 Talpa occidentalis
CTAATCTTGATATTACCAGCAACCTTCAACAGCAGGTTGAGACATTAGGTTTTGAATAAGATGCACAAGTTCCAGGCCAGACTCCCTCGGCTATTTCTCACAAGCTTGGATGCTGAATTTACTATCCTGGGCTTCCCCCCTCTCATTTATAAAATATAAAAGTAATAATGGAGCTTGTTGAAATATATTTGCTTTGAAATATTTTTTTAGCTTTGCATTTTTATGAAACTTGCATGAAACTGCTTGAAATAGTCTGGGCTTGGGGACAAAGCATCTTTGATTCAAAACACAGCTTCCTAAAGCCACAGCTCTGTTTTCTCTTCGCAGTCCCGACTATTGTTGCAGACTTGAGTCTGAGAAGGTGCTGCAGAGACATTCTGTCCTGGGTGGTGTCTGGGCGGGGCCCCAGTGGTGTGGGCGGGGCCTTGACGGTGTGGGTGGGGACTTGACAGTTGTGGGTGTGTCTTCTCCACAGGTGCTGCGAGTGGCTGAGATGCTGTGGTGGAGGGGAGCCCAGGCCCCGGACGGTCTGGTTGGGGCACCCGGAGAAGAGGGACCAGAGGTACCCTCGAAATGTCATCAACAACCAGAAGTACAACTTCTTCACCTTTCTTCCTGGGGTACGTAAGGGTGGGGCCCACACCCTTTTTGCATGCGGCAAAGATCTAGGTCCCTGTGTCGTTCCCCTGCCCCCTCGGCCCTGGCCGATCACCTTCCCTGGCCCTGAGCTCCTGGCTTGACTGCCTTCTGTCTACAAGCCTGCGGGAGGCACCTGACCAGAGAGAACAGCCTCATGTTTGTGCAAAGTCTTGAGCTAAAAATGAAAAACATCTTGAGGGGCTAGCATGACTCCCAAAGCACACCCCCACAACACCCCCCCTCAGCAGTGCTTAAAGGTCCCCCTTAGCATCACAAAATACATACTCAGCATAGGGGGGGTGTTGGTAGAAACAAATTTTTTTTTTTTTTTAAAGATTTATTTATTTATTATTTATACAAGCACTGGGTACAGTCAGAAGCGCGGGAGGGTGAGAGAATTCACCAGAGCGGGGAGCAGAGCAGGCAGAAGGACCGAAGTACACTGCTGAGGGGAGCAGCGGGCGGCAGGAGAGATCTGCGCGCCATGTGGGACCTCCTCTGGTGGCCGGGGAGCAGCCGGGGATCGAACCGGCGCTGCAGAGGCTGCGGGCAGCTTCGCAACCCAGTGCTCAACCGCTGCGCCACCAGGGAGGCCCGGTAGAAACAAATTTTAAAAAGAAAAATTTTCAACCCTATCTTCCAGGGAGGACTTGTGTAACATTTTTGCTCTTGAATGTTTCTGTTTTGCCGAGTATCTTCTTCTGTTAAAGTTTTACTGCATTCACCTGTACAACCTCGGATGAGTGCTCTGCGCACCTGGGAACCACATAAATACCCTCCGGGCGCACTTTAGAAGCCATAGCAGCTCCTGGTTTCACTGCTGGGAGGGAAAAAAGTGCTTGTTAGACTTGTTAAGGGGTGATGTGAGGCCCCAGTGCATTACACTGTTGCAGAGGGTCAGCCTCAGTGTTTTCTTCTGGGTGATTTTGACTATGTTCGCTGTGAGCTGCTTCAGCCCCAGCCCCGCCCCTACTCCAAAAACCCCCTTGTAGGGGCAGGAACGACACAGCGCAGGTTTTCTGATCCAGCAGACCGGGTAAAGGAGGGGTCAGGGTCCTGGAGCCCTCAGTAGCTTTTGCAGGCTTTTATTGGAATTTACTGGGTATACAGCAGGCAAGTAATTTATCTTGACTTTTTTATTTACTGGGTATACAGCAGGCCTGCTGGGTATACAGCAGGCTGGCAGGCCTCCCAGCCCCCAGCAAGTCTTCACTCTGGGCTCTCCGGCCGTCTCTCACGTTCTCTCCGCTCTTCTCATGGCTCTGCTTCTCTCCCGGCTTCTCTGCTCCTCTCTCGGCTTCTGCTGGCATCCCCATGACGCCACCCTTATAAACTCTGTCTCTCAGCCCAAGTGTACCCACTCCAAGTGCCCGCCATCAGGCATGCATTTGGGACCACAGGGTTCCCTCATCTGTCCTAATGGCGGGAGGGCAGAAAAGCCTGATACTTTTTCCTTACCCTACACCCCAAATCTCCGTGTCTTAAGTTTATTTCCCAGTCACGGAAACTCTGACGCAGACCAGGCACTATCCTCCACGTCACAGCAATGCCATCTACACCCTCAGGAACACCCAGCCCCATAGCCGCAGCCAGGGGGATGCGCTGTTTCTGCTCGTTGCCGGGTGGCCAAATGACATCCGCATCTTGGTCTCCCTCCAGGCACGGGGTGGGGGGCTGCTGCACTGCCGGCAACCACCTGCCACCCAGGGCAGGATCCTGCTGCACCTGTTTATGGTGCTGAGCTCCTCGCGTGGAGATAGTAATTTATCTTGACTTTTTTATTCAGTCTTACAGCAAAACATTTCCCAGTAAGACCCCTCCTTAAGCAGCATTTTGAGTGGCCTACCTGTCCTTTCACAAAACAGATGGTTTGCGACATGGAACAAGTATGGCCGGCGTCCTTGGCCTGTCCTCCCCGCCCCGGAGTGCTCCTGAGTTTGCACTTGGCGTCTTTGCACTTTGTAATTCCACACATATCAGTGTTCACTGTTTTCCCTCTATAATAGTTTTTTTTTTTTTTAAAAAGATTTATTTATTTATGCATACAAGAGCTGGGGTACAGGCCAGAGATGTGGGGGGGGGTGTGTGAGAGGATTCACCAGAGACAGAGTGGGGAGCAGAACAAGCAGGCTGACTGAAATACACTGCTGAGGGGAGCAGCGGGTGAGGCAGGGGAGGTCATGTGGGGTTCTCCCTGGCCCGCCTGGGATCAAACTCGTGCTGCAGAGGCCGCGGAGTGCAGTGCTAACCCCCTTGCGCCACCAGGGAGGCCCTATAATAGGTTCTTGCTACCTGTGTGTATTATTTTCCTAAACATCACGCCGTGTGGCTCTGTGCGAGGGGGTCGTGTAGCTGTGTTGTCCTGTGTAGGGTCGTGTAGCTGTGTAGGAAGGATTTCAGCAACGTCTCATGCAGCCTTCACCCGCGTCGTGGACCTGCTCCAACGCCTTCTTCTCTCTCCGTTCCAGGTGCTGTTTAACCAGTTCAAATACTTTTTCAACCTCTATTTCCTACTTCTCGCCTGCTCCCAGTTTGTTCCGGAGATGAGACTCGGGGCGCTGTACACCTACTGGGTCCCCCTGGTGAGTAATGGGTGGGTGGGTCCATGCATCAGAAGGTCGGGGCAGATGCTCTGTCCCTCTCACCCAAGCATCTGGGCTGGGGCGTCATGGCCTGTGAAGGGAGAGCACGCCCTCAAGCCAGCACTTCGAAAACTCCTGAGTTGTGAATGTTGAAGCTGCAGCTCCTCTACCCCTGGGATCAACCTGGGGTCACCGGCCATGCCCTCGTCCTGCGGGTCAGCTGCTCGGCCCTCCCTGGTCCGTGGATGCTATTATGCATCGCCCGGGTCTGGGCTCGGGGCAGTGAGGAGACAGAGCCTTTGTGCTCGTGCCTGTGTCGTTTGAATTGTTCTCTGAGGTGGCGTTTTTGCTTTTCTCTGTGGAGTGTTGCACAGTCGGTCACAGATCATGTGCTGCGGTATGTCCAGGGGCGACCGCTGGCCAGAAGCCCCTGCGCTCTGCCCCTCTCCTCCTTGTCCTTCTCCCTTCCCTTTCCCACGTGGTGGCCGAGTACCTGCTGCATGCCAGGCGCGGCCTGGAGATGCCGCCTTCCTCTGACCGGGACCACCGCCTCCTAGGGCCGCAGGATGGAGGGGCGGGAGAGGCCCCGTCTCTGTTCTCCAGGCCTTTCAGAAAACAGGGAGATGGTCCTCTGCCCACATCCACGTGAACCTACGAGAGAGGTGTACTGTGGACAACCAGGGCCGGGCAGCTCAGAGGGGGATGCGCTCACGTGTCACCATGGCAACACGGGAGCATCTGACGTTGGCAGAGTCTGGCCAAGAGACTTCCTGTTCCTGTTG
This sequence comes from Talpa occidentalis, assembly GCF_014898055.3. Taxonomy (NCBI): domain Eukaryota; kingdom Metazoa; phylum Chordata; class Mammalia; order Eulipotyphla; family Talpidae; genus Talpa; species Talpa occidentalis. The sequence goes on from NW_023601142.1 coordinate 4,004, forward strand.
AGCATATTGAGCACTTTGAGAGCAGAGATAACTTCCTGACCCGTGTGAGAGAAAAGGAGCAGGAAAAAAAGGAAGCCGAAGAGAAAGGTTCTTGGGTTCAGCGGGAGCCGAGCCCGCTCCACCCAGAGAAGCTCACGGTGAGAACCCCAGGAGAGGAGTCTGAGCTGCTGGAACCCTGTGAATTCGTGGTGCGAGAGGTGGGGAAAAGTAAAAGCCCTCTGGACTGAAAAAAGAAATGTCTGCGCCTGGGGAGCTGATGTTCAGAGAGACAGTCAGCGCCTTAGTAAAACCTTTTCAAATCGTGAAAAGTGGTCTGAAGGTTCTCGGGACAGACGGGGTGTCCAGACACATGTAGCGTTTGTTCAGTGGATGGAGGAGGGGTTGGAGATGTAGATGAGCCAGGGTGGCTTTTGAGGAGGTGACGGGCAGGAGTGTAGCAGGGCAGGAGCCGCCAGGTGCAGGCACTAGTGATGCAAAGGTCCTGTGGTCGGCAGCTGCGTAGAACATTAGAAGAGCAGAGAGAAGCCCAGTGTGACTGGGGCGTGGAGAGGGCAAAACTGATGTCTCTTCTCCAGAGACATTCTGGAATATAACTGTTGCTTGTTTCTCCTGATCGGTGCCAGGTGGGAGATGATAAGGCTTTAAGGCACAGCTGGGTGAGCCATGGATGGGTGTCGCAGCCCCTGTCAGACAAGCCATGCCTGCACCTCACTCTGAGAACGGGATTCATTTCTTCCATTCGGGACGTGAGAATAGTTCTTTTCTGCTCTGAGTCCACCGTCGTCCAGCCTCTCCCTCTCTGAAGACAGACATTCCTGTCTGTCCAAGCGGCTCTGGGAGGAGACATCAGCCACACCTGGCATAAATTAGCCAGGATGTGGTCAGAGGCGAGGGCTGGGTTCCTCCTGTCTGAGAAGCAGCCTGGAGGGCAGGCCGTGCTGGAGCTTCCGTGGGCCGGAGGCAGCACCACAGGGCAGGGAAAAGGCCTCCTTCCCTGATAAATGAGAACACACAGCACAGGGCACGCGGCACTTGCTTGGGGTCCACTAGGAGATGCCGCTTTTCCATCTTTTGGAGGCTCTGTGGGGCTGAGCTAGAAGCGGGTCCAGCCAGACTCTGCGACACTGCCGGGAGTCAGGAGCGGAGGTCGCTCCTTCGGCGTGGATGGGGTTGGGGCAGGGGTGTGTGGATCCTAGTTTTCCAGACATGAAAAAAAAAAAAAGTTGCAGGATGACATGGACAAAATGCTTCTATTTTTATGACCTCCCTCCCTCCCCTCCCAACAGTGATGTCTCGTGTGTAGCTGTGTGGAAGCCTGGGAGGCTCCTCGCTGCGGCCAGTGGTGATCCTGGAGCTGGCCATTGCCTTTTATTCTTTCAAGGATTTTTTTTTAAAGATTTATTTATTTATGCATATAAGAGCTGCAGTGTAGGCCAGAGGTGCAGGGGGTGAGAGGATTCACCAGAGACAGAGTAGGGAGCAGAACAGGTGGGTCTACTGAAATCCACTGCTGAGGAGAGCAGCGGGGAGACAGGAGAGGTCTGCCGGGCCATGTGGGTCGGCTCCCTGGCCAGGGATTGAACTCATGCTGCAGTGCCTGCCCATAGCTTCATAGTGCTGACACTAACCCCTGCACCACCAGGGAGGCCCTCTTTCAGGGATTTTTGAGATTATTGTGCATGTGTTTCTATTGTGAGTCCCCGTTTGCTCTTCTGCAATTTGGAGAGTTACAGGAAAGGAGATGGAGCAGATGTGTGTCTGGATGTTTGCTCCAGCCCCGCTGTGCTAGCTGACCTGTCTCAGATCTCGTCTGAAGTCTCTCAGCCCTGGTGGGTCTCGCCTGTGGACACAGGAGATGTGCACACGTCATTGTTAAACTGCTTTGTGACTTTTCCTCTCATTAGTCTGCCTCATGCGCCTTTGATTGCTAGCCTAGAAGACCACAGCGGGGTACAGGAGGGGTTCCTGTGGACCCTGGTAATATGGAGACCAGATAATCTAGACACCAAATAATCTAAGATCAAATAATCTAGATTTTTGTTTTTGGGGTATAATCTGTGGTGGTGTACTGTTGGGGTGTAGGTTGGAGACAGGGGTGAGAGAATTCACTAGAGACTGGAGAACGAAAAGGCGGTATGCATGATGTGTGTGCATGTGTGTGTATATATGTGCATGTGTGGGGGCAGATAGGTTTGCTTGGGGGGAGTGTTTCTGTCTTCATATTTGTTACATTGATAACATCCTTTTTCAGCAGGCTCCCTGGCAGCAGGGAGGCCTCCCTCTCCTGTCTTTGCACACACACTTTCCAGTAACATCCACGCATTTAGCTGGGCCCACACAGAGGGAAACAGAAACAGGGACATTTGAAAACAAAAACAAAAGCAAACAGCAACAAAACCCTCTTCTCTGGCCCAGAGCAACCAAACAGCAGCCTGAGAAGGGGCCGGGGTGCTGCCACCAACCTGCGTCTTCATGCTTCTCTTCTGGAACCTGCCAGCTTTCCTTTAACCTCGGCGTGCCCTTATCTCTGATTGGAAACAGGAGCAAACCTTTGATTCTAAGTGTCCAGGCCTGGGGAGGACTCCACAAAGCAGCCCCTCCTCTGGCTGGATTTACAGAAGAGATTTAAAGTCTTTCACATCACGATTGATATATATCAGCGGGCGAAGAGTATGAACATGAAATCCTCAAAGAATCATTACCGCCAACCTCCAGGCCCTTAGTTCTCTGTATTTTTTTAAAAAATGACTTTTCAAGGGGGCCTTAGAAGAAGGGATGACAAGGGTATTTTGTAAGAAAAATGACTGAGCAGTCTTGCCTTTATTGATACAAGAAGAAAACTCTAGATAGAAATAGCTTCTGGGTGTGGGCGACAGGCAGTGCCCCCAGATTCTAGCGGGGATATCTGACCTGGGAAGGTCAGGGCAGGTTCATGTTTGAATGCGAGCCCTTCACATGTTATCTTTATAAAAATGGAGAATGTTACAGATAAGGAAGTCCCCTTCCACTCCCCACCCCAGCCCTGTTCCTCCCCACCCCGGATGCTCCCCACCCTATCCTACGCCTCCCTTTTCTTCCAGAGGTAGCTAACCAGTAGCTAAGGAAGCTGGGAGGCGCCCACAGTGTGTTGCTCACAGGAAGGTTACTATGCAAATAGCTGTATCTCTGTCTCTCTCTTTTTAAATTTTTATTTATTTATGCATACAGGAACGGGGTACAGGCCAGAGGTGCGGCGGTGGGGGTGAGAGGATTCACCAGAGACAGAGTGGGGAACAGAACAGGCAGATTGACCAAAGTACACTGCTGAGGGGAGCGGCAGGTGAGGCAGGAGAGGTCTGCCATGCTGTGTGGGTAGCTCCCGGGCTGGCCCGGGATCAAATTCTTGTTGCGGAGGCTGCGGACAGCCTCACAGTGCTGTGCTTACCCCCTTGCGCTGCAAAGGAGGCCCTGTCTCTCTCTTTTAAGCTGTCTCTTGTTGCTCTCTCTTCCTGGCTCCACGCTCCTGGGTTCCCCTAGTTGCAGAATTGGGTGGCAGTTAAGAGTGAAGACTCAAGAGCCCAGTTTCCTGCTTCCAAATTCCCACTTGTCTCTTGGAATTTTTTCACTCAACCCCTGTGTGCCTCAGTTTCCTTATCTGCACAGGGGCATCTCAGTAACAACAGTGGCCCTCTGAGAGGTGTGGGGAGATGGACGTGCACTCAGGGTGTAAAGCCCTTCAGATAGCACCCCATGCTGTGTTAGGGGCCACCGTCCCTCGCCACCGCCAGCGCATAGACCATCGGGGTGTTTGATTTTGACTCTTAGGGGGCCTGCAGTGATGGTGCACAGGGATGTCCTGTATGTGTGTGTCCCAGAGGCTTGGGGAAGCCTGGGGTTTGCCATGATTTGCAGGGCCTGCCTTACAAGCTCCCTTGTGGCCTCTGGCAAAAGCAGAGGACGGTGGGGCTCTGCAGGGCTCACCCCTTTCCACCCCCCTCTGCAGGGCTTCGTGCTGGCCGTCACCATCATCCGCGAGGCCGTGGAGGAGATCCGATGCTACGTGCGGGACAAGGAAGTCAACTCGCAGGTCTACAGCCGGCTCACAGCAAGAGGTCAGGCTCGGGCGGCCGGGCGGCCACGGGGTTGCGGCTCCGCCTTGGGCTGCTGACAGTCAGGGAGCAGAGTTCAAGGCCCTGGGACAGCGGCTGTGCAGGCACCACGTGGCCGGGCAGTCACTCACTTGTCAGTTCCAGGGAGACCCACTTGAGCCGGGGCAGGGTCGCCAGGGCGGACTCTCCGGTCCCGGGTCCCCAGCTGCATTCCTAGGCGTCCTTGGTCCTCCGGGAGCTGGGCTTGTCAGATGCTTTGCTCATCATCAACCTGCAATTGAGTTCTGTGCCTTTAGCTCCTGGGTGGCTCGTCCCTTTGCCAGACAGGCAGAGGCGGATGGAGGCCCCCTCTGTTCAGGCGGAGGCTTCATCTCTGTCCTGAAAGGGAGCCCAGCTGAAGAGCTAGTCTTTCCACGTGACCAAGCTGAGTGTTTTTTGGCTTTAGTTTTGGGGGGAAAAGTACCAGATTGACATAAATACTACGTTCCTCCAGATTTCTTTGAAGGCATGTTATAAATTCAGGTAACTGAAGAATGGAGAGCCTCTAGCTTAGCTCAAAGCTTACCTTTAGTCACGAAGCTCCTTGAAAGGAGTTTTTCAATGGCAGAATTTGAGAAACCCACCCAGGACCCCATCCGAGCAGCCACGAAACCCCTGGCCGGTGTAACATGTGTCTCTGACTACTAATTCTGCACAGTTACGACCAGAAAGGAGAGAGTGGCCCCAGTTCAGAGACTACAGATCCCATTCAGAATTCAGATGGGACAGGCTGAGGGGATAACAGTGGTGCCTGCCGGAGATGGAGGCTTGTGGAAGAGGCAGACGGCCGGTGGCACCCGGGCCATGGTAGCGAGTGCTTATGGAAGCCCTTATGGTTGCTGGGCTTTGCATGGGATTTTCCTTCAGAGGAGTATGTTTGGGCTCCAAAGAGAAAGCAGTTGACATTTAAATAAATTCCTGGAGGGGGGGGCATGAAAATATTTTGTTGTGGTGCATTTGAATAGGTCTTCTTAGTTGGTGGTCTTATGGGAGGGGGCGGGATTTAGAGTTGGCATGGAAATGCTTTATTATTGCTAAACTACTGTATTTAGCACATTTTGCTGCCCGGGTGAAAAAACCCAGGCTAATCTTTGCAAAGGCAGGTGGTCTGTGCTTTCCACGTGGGTAATCAGAAGACCCCGCTGGAGGGTGTTGTTTTTGTGGCTTGTGTATATTAAATCCCCCACTGATAACATATTCTTACGAAAACATTTCCAATGCTAGGCAACCGACAAAAGCCCCGTGGAGGGGTGCAGAGGGTCTATTGAGGGTGTGGGAGGAGGGGCCTGGCCTCATTCATCCCGCTGCTCTCGCTCTGCCCTGTCTTTGGGGCTTTTCATATTGCGATTGCTTTTCCCCTGAGTGGTTTTCCTGCCCTCCCCCACAGCCTTCCTTTCCAGCTCCTGCTTTAACTTCTCGCAGTTTTTGAAAAGAGCCTTAGGAGAATGGGCAGATGGCTCGAGCATTAAAAACGTGTCTCCCTTTGTCGGTGGCCTTTGTGGCCGTGGTTTCGGGTGTCATGCCAGTGCCCAGCCGTGAAAGGCAGGCCAGGGTTCTAAAGGTGAATCTGGCCCCCACCCTCTCCCCTAAACACTGAAGAAACTTTCGGCTTTGAAAGTGATGGAGGTGAGTTTAGTTATTTGATAGACTTCTGGGAGGCAGGGCCCGAGGAACAAGCCCAAAGTGGGAGATTTCAGTGAGAAGGAAGGGAAAAAAAAAGGTTTTTTTGGACCTTACTAATTAATGACATAAGACTATTCTAGAGTGAATCTTTTCCCCAGGATCTTTCTTTATTAAGTTCAAAATCAAAATGAGACAAATATTCATTCACGCAGGAATGAATGAAATCTTAATGTACATCCAACACTATTTCTGGAGTTAAAAAAATGCTCAGAACGCAAGACATCAGTTGATTCCCAGGCATGATATTTGGCTACATTCAGCATCATTTCCTGATTAATCGTGTCAGTACTTGTATGAATACAGTTTTTAAAAGTTTGATAATAATTTCTAATTAGCAAACAGTTACAGAATCAGTGGAAACCTCCTCTGTCTCTCTCACTCAGATTCCTCAAGTGTCAGTGCTTTGCCAAGCTTGCTTTTTAATATTCTCTCTTAACCACGAAACGGGATTTAGTTCTGAGCTTTCCTGCTACTCCTCAGTAACCTCATTCACCTTTAAGTCCTGGTAGGACATTTCTCCTAACATGACCCCGCCCTGATCCACAGCAGGAGTTCAGCAATGTGCAACAGTGCATTACTTGTAATCTAAACCACGTCCTGACCCAGACTTGAACACTTATCTCTAAAGTCCTAGTGTGACCTTTCTGTCCCTGGCCCAGACATCGTCCAGTGGACGCCTGCACTTGGCTGTCCTTTGCCCAGGGCCTCTGCTCCCCTAGCACGGCCCCTGGGTTTTCTGTGTCTTCCAGTGACATTGACATTTTTGAGAAGCCTAGGCCAGTTTTAGCTTTGTCCCTCAGTTGTGTCTGAGGTCTCAGAATTAGCTTCACGATACGTGTTTTTAGTAGGAGTTAATTCAAGGATGCCAGTGATAGCGGGTCCTGTTGGGAGCTACCTAGGGCTCAGAGGCTTCTGTTAATCACAATGAAAAAAAATGGCAAACCTTGGGAAAAAAAGAATTGAATTTTAAACAATTGAATTAAAAGCCCTAATAATGAGGAACTCACTCCTGGGAAGAAAAGTGGATGACAGGTTTCCCTTTTTATTAAATTGCTGTTTCCAACATTTTAGATCATTTTATTTCATTCAAGGTTTATCTAAGACAATATACCAGTTGGATTAATTTTTCACAAAATTTTCAGGGTTTAATAAGTACATGTTGTATTTTATAATGAAATGAGCCACACAAAAATGACCCTCTGTTCATTGTTTTGAGTGTATTTGAGACGGTCATGTCCTGGTCTGTGATAGGTTTCTGTATTACAGGATAAACATGAGGGACTAGGGCTTCAGGGACTTCACAGTCCAGCAAGATATCTCTGTGTGTGAATAGAGACATTTTTTTTTTAGATTTATTTATGCATATAAGAGTTGGGGTGTAGGCTAGAGGCATGTGGGGGGTGAGAGGATTCACCAGAGACAGAGTGGGGAGCAAAACAGGCAGATCTACTGAAATACACTGCTGAGGGAGCAGCGGGCAAGACAGGAGAGGTCTGCTGCACCATGTGGGTAGCTCCCTAGCTGGGAATCAAACTCCTGCTGCAGTGGCTGTCGATTGCTTCCTAGTGCTGAGACTTAACCCCTTGCGCCACCAGGGAGGCTCTGAATAGACAATTTAAAAAGGTGACCGGACTTTGCCCTATAATGGTGTGAACACGAGGGTCCTTATTGCCAGTGTCCCTTTTCACAGCCACTGCTTTCCTGGCTCTGAGTTTGCCCTGCCTGGGTTCCAAGTCTTGCTTCCACCTCCTCCCTGCTGTGTGGGCAGACCCTTATCCTGTCAGTAAGCTGGGGATAATAATAGTGCCTCCCTAAGAAAGTTGCTGTAAATGTAACTCTTGTATGGGAAGAACTCAGGGTGGTACGTGGGATTCAGTGTGCTCAGGGAAGGCCTTGCAGTGGGGGTTCATTAAGAGTTGGGGTTAGGGGAGCCCCTCAGAGGAGCTAATGATATCTCCCCAGAAGAGGTGGCCTTTATTCTCAGTCTACATGGTTTGTGGTGCCCAGTGCAGAACGAACATGCAGGTCTCTGTTCAAAATCAAGATTGTCAAGGTTGCAAAGGTGAAACCAAGTATAGGAGCCTTTTGCACTCGGGGTTCTGTGCCAGCTTCCAGGTCATGTGCCCATGAGGAAGCCCTGGTGAATGGTTCTCCAAGGGCCGGAGGTCTCAGTGGCTGGGGTGGTGGGGTACAGACCTCAGTTCAGGCTCTATCTTGTTCTTCCCAAGTAGGCCGTGTTTCCTGACCTCCCCCTCCTGGGAGAACAGAAGAACAGACCACATAGGCCAGTGACGCTCTGGGAAGGAGTGATTCTGTGACCAGGGAGTCTGTACCTGGGAGGCGGCTTGGGAGAAGTTTGGAAAATGCTGTCAAATTGAGACACACAGGCCCTCCCCGGTGGCGCAGTGGGTTGAGCGCATCGCTGTGAAGCTGTCCACAGCCTCTGCAGCACCGGTTTGATTCCCAGCCTGCCAGGGAGATTCCCACATGGTGCAGCAGACCTCTCCTGCCTCGCCCGCTGCTCCCCTCAGCAGTGTACTTTGGTCCTTCTGCCTGTTCTGCTCCCTGCTCTGTCTCTGGTAAATTCTCTCACCCACCTCCCCGCACCTCTGGCCTGTACCCCAGTGCTTGTATAAATAAATAAATCTTAAAAAAAAAAATTGAGGTGTGGAAGGGAAAGCAGACAGATTTCTGTCCAGAAGTCAGTCAGGTACTAGACTGGGCCTAGGGTATAGGATTTTGAGCAGCCTTGCGGAGGTAGCTTTTACAGATGGGGAGTTGGGGTCCACAGGGAGGTCCCATGTCGCCATGAGGGAGCAGGGGGAGCCAGCCCAGGTTGTGAACCTGCTCCGTGCCCAGATCCGAGCCCTCTGGAGAGGGTGGTGCGAGGATGGCTGCAGCCTCAGCCTTCATGGGCTTGCCAAGGGGGGGCGTCTGCAACTTCACATTTCTGTGTCCAGGGGAGCCCGTCAGTCCCTCCTCGTTGTAGGATGGATGGACTGTTGCAGACCACATAGAAGTCATGCTTTCGGATAAATGCGCTTCCCCTTTCCTCCTACTTGAAATCCACATTGAAACATGATGAGAGTTTCTTAAGCCTCAGTGAGCTTTATGGCTTGAATTATAGCGTCTCTTTCCAAATGACCAGCGTTCAACAGCTTTGGAAATACTAACCCATGAAGGGAGGATCTGAAGTGCCAGCACCTCCAGCAGGATGTAATGTTGTTCCTTGAAATATTCAGTTTGGGTCAGAAGGAATAGTTAGTAAAGGAATTTTTTTCCCCTTGATATTTGTCTTCCCCAAAGGAAAAGCTTCGTGTGTGTGTGTGTGGGGGGGGGGGGGAGGGGTGTTCTGTGTTGACTTTCACATGTGGGGGATGGGGTGTGAGGGGGTAGTGGGATCTGCATTTTCCTAACATGAATTCCATGGGTCTGTCATACCTGGTGGTTTTCCCAGACTCATTTGTGATCCGGGGCTCAATGAAGCAAGAGGATCACTAGCCTTAAAAGAAAGTGCAAACAGGAGCATCATTAACACAGTTGCTGCTGCTGCTGCTGCTGCTGCTGCTGCTGCTTCCGCTTCCCCGCTGGGGACATTGGGCACTTGCGGGGAGCCTGATCCCTAAGCCCAGGTCTGTGGCAGGGGAAATCCCACCCACTTCCACTGTCCAGTGCACATGGCCTGAAAGCCCAGCTGACCGTCACCCCCTCCAGCCTCCCTGGGGGCAGAGCAGCCTTGAAGAGCTCACCTCCTTTTGAAAGTGGTGGCTCTTTGTCAGCTTTCCTCACCATCTACTTTGGGCCATTCTTTAGGATTGCAGTGAACGTGGCTTGTTTTTGAGATCCCAGGACATGCTTTTCTTTTGGGGAGTTGTGTCCCACTGAGTCCTCGGGCAGGGAGGGTCGATGCGCTCGTCAGCAGGGGACGGTAATCCTGAACGCAAGTACCATGTGGGTTTTCAAGACAAACAGGCACGAGGGAATACTTGATTCTCGCTTTATAAAAAGGCTTTTGAGAGGAGAATTACAGTGCTGATCTTTCTGTGTTCACTGCGGCAGAAGTATCCCCAAGTTTCTTTACAGAGGATCTTAGAGTTCACTGAGCGAAGGATCCCCAAGTTTCCTTAAGATTCGGAACCTCATTTTATTTTATTATTTTTTTAAGATTTATTTATACAAGCACTGGGTACAGTCAGAAGCACAGGAAGGTGAGAGAATTCACCAGAGCCAGAGCGGAGAGCAGAACAGACAGAGTGACAAAACACACTGCTGAAGGGAGCAGTGGGCGCGGCAGGAGAGGTCTGCGTGCCATGTGGGACCCTCACTGGGGGCTGGAGATCGAACTGGTGCTGCAGAGGCTGCGGGCAGCCTCGCAGCCCAGCGCTTAACCGCTGCGCCACCGGGGAGGCCCCAGAGCCTCATTTTAAAACAGATTCTGCCACTTTCTCTGGCAGATGCAGCGTTACTATTTCAGACCCATGAGCTCCTTTTTTTAATCTTTCAAAGTATTTAGTTTCACTTTATTGCAAATTATGGGTGAACTTATTTATTGTTTATTAAAAAAAATAGCAAACCCTGAAAAAAAATCTTACTTGTAAATTGCTGTTATCATTCCCCAAAGGTGTTTCTCCCCTGCAGGGGGGTGTCAGTCTGTTTCATCAGGATTGGGCACCAGAAGCAATGAGCACCATTTATATATTTATTTGAAAAGCCTCTGTTGGGTGGAAAGCTTGTTCCTTTAAGATTTCAGCCTTTTTTAAGCTCCCACTACTTTAAACAAAGGCCCCAGGAAGAGGCCATGGAATTTATGATAATACTTTTCAACTCTTTCTTTGCCTGTTTTCAAAAAACCGTCTTTTCTTTGACTTTGGATAATGCAGACAGCTCTATTGGAATATAAAAATTTAAACTTTAAACCCATGAACTCTGCTGGTCTGCAGAGGTGTTTTAATGTCAAACCCAGGAAATGTACACAGGCTGCAGAATTCACAACTCATCACTGTCACAGCCAGATTAGAGTGTGAGTTAGAGTCATACATTAACCAGGGCTAGGCGGGAGAGCTACAAAAGTAATCAATGTCTTGCACGCACAATGAAAAATAGAAGTAGAGCCGGAGTGTTGGGGGTCAGAAAATAAGCCCACACACACCAGTGCCCTGACATTTATTTAAAAAAAAATTTTTTTTTAGGATGTTCTGAAGTTTGAATTGTCATTTGCATGTTTCAATTCACGGGAAACATCTGGTTTCTCCCTGCAGTGTAGACAAACTGCTCTTATTCTGAACCTGTCATCCATGAAAAGCATGGTTTGGCCTCAATAGGTTTGCTTATGAAAGGCCTGGGGTCCCACTCTGCAGAAATAAACAGCGCCGGGAGCTGGAAGTTGTTCCCTGTTGTAAGTTCTGGCTCAGAGGACTTGGGTGAAGTGGCAGAGCTGAATGGGCTGCATTTATTTTCCAGAGGTGTTTCCTGATTGAGGAGGAGATTGTAAAAATCTTACACAACTTCTGTGAAGTTTGTGCAAATGCATGTAAAGGGCTCAGAGCCTGGAGGTCAGAGATAGGGGGTGGCAGGCTCTGAGGCAGAAGACCTGGAGGGCATGAAGGCCTTGGGGCTCAGCATAGGCCCCGCCTCCCGGGCTTTTCAGTCCAGAAGCCGAACTGGGTGTTTGACTGGATTCAAGACCCGCTGTGTGATGTGCAGGACCCAGTGCAGAATGGAAGCACGGGCCCTTGTTCCAAAGCTGTTAAGAACTTTAAGATGAGGGCCTCCCCGGTGGCGCAGCGGTTGAGCGCTGGGTTGCGAAGCTGCCCGCAGCCTCTGCAGCGCCGGTTCGATCCCCGGCTGCTCCCCGGCCACCAGAGGAGGGTCCCGCATGGCGCGCAGACCTCTCCTGCCGCCCGCTTCTCCCCTCAGCAGTGTACTTCGGTCCTTCTGCCTGCTCTGCTCCCCGCTCTGGCTCTGGTGAATTCTCTCACCCTCCCGCGCTTCTGACTGTACCCAGTGCTTGTATGTATAAATAAATAAATAAATCTTAAAAAAAAAGAAACAAAACTTTAAGATGAAAGCAGAGAGTGTTCACTCAAGGGTGGGGCCCCTTGTCCATGGGCTGCTCTGCTTCCACCTCAGGAGCCAGAGAGGAAACCAGGAGCTCTGGGGAAGTACATGCGGGGCCTGGGGAGCACGTCTCCTCGTGGGGGATGATGGCCTGGAGGAAGGCCAGGATGGTCCCATCGCTCTCTGTGCCGTTCATTCCTTCTCAGGCTTCTTTGTTGGTGCGGGGAGCTTGCCAGAGCGCAGTCTGTGTCTTGCTTTGTGTGTAAATGGTTGTAGACAACTCAGCACATGATCGTGGCAGGTGAGAAGCGGTGCGTTTTGAGAGCTTTTTCCTTCTGAGAGTTAATCTCAGCCACCAAGATGCTCCGCTCTCGGGCCCTCCCTTCCTCCTCCTCTTCTCCCACCCTAGCATTCCCGAGACAGGGATGTTTGATTCAGGTGACAACGGCCCGTCATGATACCTGGCTGGCGGGGAAACCTCAGCTAAGATTGGAGTCTAAATATAGGGTCTGCTTCCCCCCTTACTTCCTGCTGCCAGCTCTTCTCCTTTTCATTCGTCCAGCTTTGTTTGTCCCTCCTCATTTAGAGCACACACTCACACGCACACACATACCCCGGCATACTCTGAACATGTGTCCTGCCTGCAGACCCGAACTACCCTTTTTTTTTTTTTAAAGATTTATTTATCCATGCATACAAGAGCTGGGTGCAGGCCAGAGGCACAGGGGGTGAGAGGATTCACCAGAGACAGAGTGGGGACCAGAACAGGCAGACTGACAAAATACACTGCTGAGGGGAGCAGCGGGGAGACAGGAGAGGTCTGCTGCGCCCTGTGGGTCAGCAACCTGGCTGGGATCGAACTCAAACTGCAGTGGCTGCAGATAGCTTCATGGTGCTGAGACTTAACCTCTTGTGCCACCAGGGAGGCCCCTGAACTGCCCATTTTTGATTGCCAAAAAATTTAGGGCCAAACCTAGATCAATAGATTTGGAGGTTCTTCACCCCCTTAAATATGAAAATGCTAATGAGGGAGCCACCTACAGAACACAGGTAACCCGCCCCCCCCATGGGACTCCTGCTGTCCTGAGCTGGAGCAGGCCCTGCTGACGGTGCCCAAGTAGAGTAGGGTGCCTGCCTGAGGCGCAGCCTTCTAGGGCCAGAAACCGCTCTGCAAACACAGCAGATTAAGGGGTTTTGTTGAGGTAGACCAGATGGATGGAGAGGCAGGGTTCAAATGAACCCATCATAAATCAGGACTCAGTGGTAGCAGGGGTAAGTCTGGGTCTGGGCCTGACCCTTAGAAGTTTGAGCTCATTTAATTTATTTTTTTCTTCTCAGAAAAGTACCACATGCTTATTACTAAAAAAAAAAAAAAAATTCGATGCAAAGATCCCCAGATAGAATCTCTGCCAGCCCTTTCAGCTTAATCCTCCTGGTTTTGTCTTCTGTCCCACTAACATACACACAGGTACATATGTGGTTACTGTTTAAGGGGAGCGAAACATGCTTTTCACTTAGAGATTAAGAGAAAATGTAAAAATGGGCACCTGGGCTGGGTGGTCTGGGCCAGGCCACCATCATCCACTTCAGTAATAAAACCAAGGACGGTAAAGTTGTGTTTGGGAAAGTTGTGGCAAATTCAGGTGAAGGAGGAGTTCGCGGGCGAGAGGGCCTTGCTGCGTTTACATTCTTCCCGGGGTGCACGCCCTGGTGCAACAGTGGTTTCTGCCCAGTTCCCTGTCGCCCCCTAGTGGGACAGGAAGAGCTGCTCAGGCCAGGATAGAAGCCTGCACAGTGGACTTTTCACACAGCTCTTGCTCCACGTACCATGTGCTTATGTCCCCATAAGCCCGTTGTGAGTTGAAAATACCGTAAATCGAAAATGCATGGAATACACTAACTTACTGAGCATCCTATCTTAGCCTCCCCTGCCCTTCAGTGTGCTCAGAACCCTCACGTCCCAACAGTTGGGCGGACTCACCCTAACTCAAAGCCAGTTTTATATTAAAATGTTGAATATCTCATGCAATTTGAGGAACATTTCACTGAAGCTGAAAAGCAGTCTGTGCAGTACTGGCTGTTTACCCTCATGATTCATAACTGGTGGGACTGTGGCTCCCTGATAACGCCCAGGATGTGACAGCGCAGGGTTGCTGATCGTGAGCCCAGGACAAGGTTAAAGTTGAAAGTACGGTTTCTACTGAATGCAGTGGCTTTTGCACTGTCGTAAGTTGAGCCATCGTAAGTCGAGCCATCGTTAAGTCGAGACATTGTAAGTCAAGACATCATAAATTGGGGACAGTCGGTAGCTGACTCTCCATTGGTGTGTTTGTCATTCCCTTTGTAAATGTGTTGATATAATGAACACTTGGAGCTCATGGGTCTCCCTCTATCAGGACTCAGCCCTTTGAATTGAATAAACTCCGTGTTTTATGAAAACAAGGCACATTAAGTGCTCACGAGATCCTCAGTCTGGGAGGGTCTAGAATTTTGCAGAGCAACCTGCTGCATGCTTGGTAGAAATCATTAGGGTTTGTGTGCCTCTTTTAGTGCCAGGTCTACTTACTGTTTTCCTGACATTTAACTAAGTACAAAGATTAGTTAAAATCAAACCCTATGGAACCGGTGAGAGCTATTTCTATAGAAATAATTGGCCTCCTTTGAAAAATCTCAGTGGTGGTGAGTTACTAAAAAGACACATAATATTAAATTGTGTGAAAAGCATAAACTGTTGTGAAAAATTATAGAAATCTAGAGTAGTGCACTCAGATTATTTTGCTAGCATTTGCCAGTTATTTTAAAGCTAAAGACACTGGATGTCATCTTTTCTTCCATCCTCCTGAGTCCATGGGGTGTGGATGCTGGTGCCGACGGGTTCTACCTGTGAGAACACCCCCAACCTACATTCCTCACCGAAGCTGGGAGAGAATAACACCTTCTCTGGGGTCTTCACAGCGCCCAGCTGTGAAGCTCAGAATTAGTGTTTAATGGCAGCTGCTTTTGCTTAACCAGATAAACATCCTCGGAGTTCTATAGTTTGATCATGCCTCTATAAACAAAATTAAAATGACAAAATCTGTCACTTTGGGTTAGCATCTTTCTTTTGGGGGGTGGTGAAAAATAAGAGGGGACCTTCTACCCCTCATGATCTCATGATCAGTTTCTTCCCTATTTATGTCTTCTGTTTTGAGGTTGAGTGAATCTCTGAGTACTGACCTAGGACAGCTTCTAAGGCCCCATAGACAGAGGACTGTACTTGAGGGTGTGACTGCCAGTGTTCTGGGTGCGGGGGTGGGGGGCAGTCTCTGCAGCAGGTGCCCTCCTTAGAGAGGCAGCAGGGATGATGCTGTTGGGGGTGGGAAGCCTTTTGGGGTGTCCTGTTTGGCTGGGCAGGCCAGCAATGTTTGTGCCCTGGAGCCTCTCAATTGGAGTGAACTCAGACCTCCACACCTGGGGCCTGTTTCTTTGCAGGGACGGTGAAGGTGAAGAGTTCCAGCATCCAAGTCGGAGATCTAATCATTGTTGAAAAGGTGAGCGGGGCATCCATTTTTCCAGGGCGTGAACAGGACATGGGGGCCACACACTTTGTGACTAGCTCCTTGGCAGTCTATCCACTTTGCCCTGGAGACAGTCTCTTTCCCGTGAGACACACACAGTCTTTGTTCAAGGTTTACGTGTGCTGGGTGGCCAGAAAGCCTGCGTCTAGGCAGAGGTCCCAGTTCTGATGTCCTATTTGATGGGTGTGTTTTTGGTTTTATTTTTTTTCAGCTTCTCATAAAGTCCTTCCCAGAAGTCAGCTTACTACTTAAGCACTTAAAAATATTTATGTCATTTACCTTTTGAGCAATTTCAGCTTGCATCTTTTGACTTAACCGTTACACTTCCCTATCATTTTATAGGGTGCAAGGGTTAAGTGTAACTTGAGAACAGTAAGAAGGCCAAGAACACATTAAAGAAAAAACACTGTTAATATGTTTGTTACCTCGGCAGCACTCATCTCTCTGTTTATTGTGTACTCTTGGGAAGGTTTGGGTTCGGGGGTGGCCTCGAGAGTCTGGGAATACGACCGGATTAGAACAGGATTGTGTCTTAACTTGTTTCTTCTGTAGGAAGTGAACTGTGCTCTTTTAAAAGGATTAAATCCAAGAACTCAAAGTCGATTTGAGGCAAAATGAAGCTCTTCTGGGTGGCAGCTCAGAACCACACAAACCCCTTTATGTTAGTTATTGCCGAGTTCTCTGTTCATAATTAAACCCGGGCGGCCCTGGCTCCTCTTTCTTTTTGAGAATGGCTTTTGTTGCCTCCTGCTACTTGACTTCCTTATTCAAATCCCACTGGAAGCCAAACATCAAACTGGAAAATTGGTAGAAGCAGAAGCCTGAGCTGTCTGTGTCAGTCTTCGGTTTCAGCAGGCTGCCTGCGAGACAGGCAGCCCGGCAGTGGCTTGGGCCCTGGGTCCTGGGCTGGAATTTCAGGAGGCAATGGTTGAACTTGCAAGGAAAAAAGCGGGAGGGGGAAGGAGCCTCTTTCCCAGATAAGATTTCAACAAGGAATTAGTAAAGGAACAGCAGAGCGCAGGGTTTGTCAGATTCACAACAGAATCAGTTGCCGAGTCTGTCTTGAACCAAGGCAGACTCTTGAAGGAGGCTGTGGGTTTCGGGGGGGTCCCCCCCAGGGGCCAGTGGGGGGCGGAAGTCCCGCACACGGTCATGCACGCTAACAGTCTTCTTCTTCATAACCCAGAACCAGCGGGTCCCTGCTGACATGATCTTCCTGAGGACGTCAGAAAAAAACGGTAAACATCTGGGATCAATTTTGAAAATAGCCATTAACCTTTCAGTGGTAATTTGGCAAAATAATCATTTGAAAATGTAACAGAAGTAGATGATCATTTTGGAGCCATGAGGCGAACAAAAACATCTTTTTGGGTCGAGCAGTCTTGTAAAAAATATGTTGTTGGTGCTCACCAACAACATAGGTAAGTGGTTTAGATTGTTGCAGAGACAGTGCAGAGTCACAGCTGGGGGAGCACACCAGTGGAGCTGTGGTTTTTCCTCTTGGGGCTGCATTTAGCTTAACCTGAGGAACCCAGGCTGTCCGGTTCCCCAGAAGGTGCCTGTGACCCCTGCCCAGAGTGGACTCCCCGTGCCAGCCCTCGTGCTGGGTCTGCTCATCCCTCTGACTCCTTCCAGCGAGTTCCTGAGGTCTGCGTTTCTCCCCATTTTACAGACGGGAACACTGAGGCTTAGCAAGAGTGAGTGAGTGAGCGAGGATTTGAATCCAGAGCTTTCTGATCCCAGAGCAGATGGAGAAAGTGGGAAATCACCGGGTATTTATCTTCCCTTTTGCTCACTGGCCAGTGAAGGGCTGTTTTTTAGGAGGATGAGGGCAGGAACTGCACACAGCAGCCTGGGGCATCCTGCATTGCCGGCGTGTGGACAGCACATGCCCACCTTCCTCCCTAGGGTCCTGCTTCCTGCGGACGGATCAGCTGGACGGGGAGACAGACTGGAAGCTGCGACTCCCTGTGGCCTGCACGCAGAGGCTCCCCACTGCCTCTGTGAGTAGCTGTCCCTGCAGAAGCTCAGCGGGCTCAGAGCAGGACTCTCAAACTTAGATGCTCAGGGGCCAGACGTGGGGTGGCAGGTTGAAGTGGGGTGGGGCGGGGTGAGGGGGTTAGTATGGGGGCTTGGAGAGACTGAGCGCTTGTTGTTCCAAGTAATGTGGCCAGGGTGGGGGACATTCTCAGAACCCTAAGAAACCACAGCCAGGTGTTACTGAACAATGGAGTCTCTATCCCACATGCACAGATGAGGTAGGACAGCAGGTCTGTGAGGAATCAGCTGTTTGCGAATTGAGTGGCAAGGAGGCAGGACATAAATCCAAATCTGCTGCCCTGATTCACAAAGGAAATGAGGGTACAGAGTTTTTGGGACCAAGGTTGAGAATAAAGGAGTTAAATGCTATGAGCTGAAAAGCAGGTTAGGGGCAAAGGAACATGGACTTGGCCAAAGCTCATGGGCTGGTCCCAGGATACTCTATACGTGAGGTGACCTTCAGATCGCTGCAGTTTTGAACTCTTGGTGGCCTTGCCTCTGGGAAGCCCCATCCTCTGTGTTCTCAGTCTCCTGCCAGCCTTGTTGCTCAGCTCAAGGCTGTTTGCCTCTTCTGCTCAGGCTGTGTCCATAACTTGTGTCTGTAAATTCAGGCCACAAAGAGAAAGCTACATCATTGTTTCCCAGTTGCACCATTTTGCCTCGGTTGCAGGGGTGCCTTGCAGAAAAATTAATGTGAAGCTGGAGCTCAGCACCCCTGCCAAAGCCTCCAAAGCTTTCTCTTCTCGCTGAGAGCCAGCTGGGCCTGGCTGTCACCTTCAAGCCCCATGACATCTGTCTCTCTGCCTGGGCCCCGACATCTGTGCCTGATCCTCTCCCCCTGCCCACCGCCTCTCTGCCATTTGCCCTGGCCTTGCCCTCCGCGGGAATAGTGGTAACTGGCATCTGCCCTGCTGGGCCTCGCCAGCGCGCACTCTGAGATGCTCAGGTCTCCTTGTTGGGAGGTGTTTCAGGCTGCCCCCTCCTGGCTTTCATACCCCACTGGCTCCGAGGTGGTGTCTTCCACAGCCTGTGCTCCCTGCTGTGTGTCCAGGGTGTGAAACTGCACCACAAGGGCCCTGGGGAACGGGGTGGCCAGGAAGCTGGAAGCAGCAGGGGCTCCACAGCCCCACCCAGCCTTGCCCACCGCCCCACCTCACTCACATCACAGTTTGTGCAGTGAGACGGAGGAGCCAGAGTCAGTTTAAACAGAAGCCACTAGGTTGCAGCGTGCCCACAGCCACCCATGGCCCGAAGGCTGACGCCTGCTGGTGCTC
>NW_023601143.1:0-22739 GCF_014898055.3 Talpa occidentalis
TTTCTTTTTTTTTTTTTTTTTTAAATATTAAATTTTATTTTTATATTCCCCCATACAATTGCAAACGCCCCATTCTGACCCCAATCCTTCCCCTCCGCCCCCCACCCCCCAAAAAGTGTCTCTGGTTCATAGTTTTTGTTGATTTTGATTTTCACTTTCTTATATTCATTTCCTGGTCCCTTATTTAAGTTTTCTAGATTCCTGCTATGAGTGAGACCATCCGGTATTTTCTTTTTCTTTTTGGCTTATTTCGCTGAGCATGATCCCTTCCAGTGCCATCCATGTTGCTGCAAATTGCATGTGTTTATCTTTTTGAATGCTGAGTAATATTCCATGGTATATATGTACCACCACATCTTCTTGATCCAGTCATCTATTTTTGGGCATTTGGGTTGTTTCCAAAGCTTAGCTATTGTAAACAGTGCTGCTATAAACATAGGGGTGCAGGTGCTCTTTGGAATTGATGTTTCTGTGTCCTTTGGGTAAATACCTAGGAGTGGAATTGCTGGATCATATGGAAGCTCTATGTTTAGTAGGTCCAGAAATCTCCACACAGCTCTCCATAGTGGTTGGACCAGTTTGCACTCCCACCAACAGTGCACAAGAGTTCCTTTTTCTCCACATCCTCGCCAACATTGTTGTTGCTAGTTTTTTTAATATGTGCCATTCTCACTGGTGTGAGATGGTATCTCATGGTAGTTTTGATTTGCATTTCCCTGATTACAAGTGATGTTGAACATTTTTTCATATGTCTGTTGGCCATTTGCATTTCCTCTTCAGAGAAGTTTCTTTTTAGCTCTTCTGCCCATTTTTTGACTGGATTATTTTCTTTGTTGTTGCTGAGTCTCATCAGCTCTTTGCAGATTTTTGTGATCAGTCCTTTATCATTAGTGTTGTTGTGCAAAAATGTTCTCCCAGTTGGTGGGGTTCTCTTTGTTTTTGTTATTGTCTCTTTTGCTGTGCAGAAGCTCTTTAACTTGATGTAGTCCCAGCTGTTTATCTTTCTCTTCACTATCACTGCTTTGGGTGATGTGTCTGTAAAGATGTCTTTGATGTGCAAATCCCGTAGTGTTTCGCCTATATTTCCTTCTATGTATTTTATGGTTTCAGGTCTTATGTCTAGTTCTTTAATCCATTTTGAGTTGATTTTTGTGTATGGTGTGAGGTAGTGGTCAAGCTTCATTCTTTTGCATGTAGCGACCCAGTTTTCCCAGCACCATTTATTGAACAAACTTTCTTTGCTCCAATGCATAGTCTTTGCTCCTTTGTCAAAGATTAGTTGACCAAAAATCTGTGGTTTTTTTCTGGATTTTCTATTCGATTCCATTGTTCTGTATGTCTGTTCTTGTTCCAATACCATGCAGTTTTGATGATTATGGCTTTGTAGTATAGTTTGAAGTCTGGGAGTGTGATGCCTCCATTTCTTCTTTTTTTTTCAGTAGAGCTTTGGCTATTCGGGGTTTTTGGTGATTCCATATGAATTTCATCAATAATTGTTCTATTTCTTTGAAGAATGCCATTGAGATTTTGATTGGAATAGCATTGAATCTGTATATTGCTTTTGGTAGGATGGCCATTTTAATAATGTTTATTCTTCCAATCCATGAGCAGGGGATGTCTTTCCATTTCTTTGTGTCTTCTTCTATTTCTTTTAACAGTGTTTTATAGTTTTCTTTGTATAGGTCCTTTACCTCTTTTGTTAGATTTATTCCCAAATATTTGATTTTTTTGTTTCGATAATAAAAGGGATGGTTTTTTGATTTCTTCTTCTTCAGATTTATTGTTTGTGTATAGGAAGGCTACTGACTTTTGCGTGTTGATTTTGTATCCTGCCACTTTACTGAATTGATTGATGAGTTGAATTAGTTTTTCTGTGGAGATTTGGGTTCTCTATGTATATTATCATATCATCTGCAAATAGTGATAGTTTGACTTCTTCTTTTCCTATTTGGATTCCTTGGATGTCTTTCTCTTGTCTTATTGCTCTGGCTAGGACTTCCAGTATTATATTGAAAAGCAGTGGTGAGAGTGGACATCCTTGTCTTGTTCCAGATCTTAATGGAATTGCTTTCAGCTTTTCACCATTGAGAATGATACTGGCTGTTGGCTTGTCATAGATGGCCTTTATGATGTTGAGGTATGTTCCTTGTATCCAAGAATTTCAAGGGCTTTATCATGAATGGGTGTTGCACTTTGTCGAAAGCTTTCTCAGCATCTATTGATATTATCATATGGTTTTTATATTTTTTTTGTTGATGTGTTGGATAACGTTGATTGATTTTCGGATGTTAAACCATCCTTGTGCCCCTGGAATGAATCCAACTTGGTCGTGGTGAATTATCTTATGGATACATTGTTGGATTCTGATAGCTAAAATTTTATTGAGGATTTTTGCATCAGTGTTCATTAGGGAGATTGGCCTATAGTTTTCCTTTTTTGTGTTGTTCCTTATTCGGTTTTGGTATTAGTGTAATATTGGCTTCATAGAACGTGTTTGGTATTGTCCCTTCCTCTCAATTTTTGGAAGAGTTTGTGAAGGATAGGCACTAATTCGTCTCTGAATGTTTGGTAGAATTCATTTGTAAATCCATCAGGTCCTGGGCTTTTGTTTTTGGGGAGGTTTTTAATTACCATTTCAATTTCGCTGCTTGTAATTGGTCTGTTTAGGTGTTCTATTTCTTCTTTATCTAGCTGGGTGGGTGATTGTAGAGTTGTAGGAATTTGTCCATCTCCTCTAGATTGTTGAACTTGTTTCCATATAACTGTTCATAGTAGTTACTGATTATTCTTTTGATTTCTGCTGTGTCCGTTGTGATTTCTCCTCTTTCATTTATGATTCTGTGTATTTGTGCTTTCTCCCTTTTTTCCTTTGTGAGCCTGGCTAGGGGTTTGTCTATTTTATTTATTTTTTCAAAGAACCAGCTCTTGGTTTCATTGATCTTTTGGATTGTTTTTTTAGTTTCAATTTCATTTATTTCTGCTTTGGTTTTTATTATTTCTTTTCTTCTACTGGTTCTGGGGTTTTTTTGTTGTTCTTTTTCTAGATCTTTGAGCTTCGAGATTAGGTTGTTTCTTTGAGTTCTTTCTTGTTTTTGATGTGAGCTTCTATTGCTATATATTTTCCTCTTATTACTGCTTTTGCTGCATCCCATACATTTAGGATATTGGTGTCCTCCTTGTCATTCAATTCAAAGAATTTTTTAATTTCTTCTTTGATCTCCTCGTTAGTCCAGTGGTCTTCCAGTAGTGTGGCTTTTAATCTCCATGAGGTAGGATAGTTCCTTGCCTTCTTTTTATGATTTATTTCTAGTTTGATGCCTTCGTGGTCAGAAAAGATGGTTGGTATGATTTCAATCTTGGTGTATCTGTTGATGTTTGTCTTGTGCCCCAGTATGTGATCGATCCTGGAGAATGATCCGTGTGCGCTTGAGAAAAATGTGTACTCCGTTTTTTTGGGTTTAGTGTTCTATAGATGTCTGTTAAGCCCAAATGCTCTAGGTCCTTATTTAGAGCTTTAGTTTCTTTACTTATTTTTTGTCTTGTTGATCTATCCATTGTTGATAGTGGTGTGTTGAAGTCTCCCACTACATATGTGTTTTCTCTGATGTCTGTTTTCAGAGAGGACAACAGTTGTCTGATATATTTTGGTGCTCTTTCGTTTGGTGAGTATATGTTAATGAGTGTTATTTCTTCTTGAAGTATTGTCCCCTTAATCATAATGTAGTGACCACTGGGGTCTCTTTTTATTTTTTTGAGTTTGAAGTCTGTTTTATCTGATATAAGTATAGCTGTTCCTGCTTTCTTTTTTGGCCCATTTGCTTGTAGGATTGTTTTCCATCCTTTGACTTTGAACCTATTTTTATCTTTTGTAGCTAAATGTGTTTCCTGGAGACAGCAAAAGGTTGGGTTTTGTTTCTTAATCCAGGCTGCAACTCTGTGTCTTTTTATTGAAGAGTTTAGTCCATTTACATTTAGAGTTAATATTGATATGTTAGCATCTGTATTTGCCATTATGTTTGTCTTTCCTTTGATTTTATTTATTTATTCTTTTAATAACTTTTTTTTTTTTTGGTCTTCTTTCGTTGTTATTCGTCCCTCTGAGGTTCTGGCTTTAGGATTCCTTGTAGTATTTTTTGGAGTGGGGGTTTAGTCGCAATGAAATTCCGGAGTTTCTCTTTGTCTGGGAAGGTCCATATTCTTTCTTCATGGAGGAAAGAGAGCTTTGCGGGATAGAGTATTCTTGGTTGGCATCTGTTTTCTTGGAGTCTGTTGACTATGTCCCTCCACTCTCTCCTTGCCCGTAGTGTTTCTTCAGAGAAGTCTGATGTCAGCCTGATTGGTTTTCCTTTGAATGTTATCTGTTTCTTCTCTCTTGTCAGCTTCATTATTTTTTCCTTGTCCTGGATTCTTGGGAGCTTTACTATTATGTGTCTTGCTGTGTTTTTCCTTTCGTCGTGGAAGTTTGGTGTTCTTCTTGCTTCTTGTATATCAATTTTCAGCTCCTTCTTCTCATTTGGGAAGTTCTCTTCAATTATATCCATGAATATTTTCTCTGTTCCTACATCTCTCTCCTCTCCTTCTGGAATTCCTATAACTCTTATATTCCTTTCCTCATGGAGTCAGATAGTTCCGAAGTCTTTCTTCATTCTTTTTCCTTCGTACTTCTCTTTCCTTTTCTGTTTTGGTTCTTTTATTTCTGTGTCTTCAAGATTACTTATTCGTTCTTCCATTTCATCTATTCTGCTTTCATTGCTTTTCCAGAGTTCTTTAGTTCCTCCATTAATTCTTTGATCTCCTGCATTTCTCTTACTTCCCTCTTTAGGGACTCAATTTCCTTCTTCTGATCTATCACTTTTTTAATCATGGCAATTTTAAATTCTCTTTCTGGAAGGCTCAGAAGTTCTTCCAAGTTGCTGTCGTTGCAATCTGGGGAGTGGTTTTCTTTTGTGGTGTGCTTCTTTCCTGAGGAGTTTTTAGGTTGCGTGTGGTTCTTCTACTCCCTACTGTCTGTTTTCTAATTTGTCGTATGCGTTGGGACACTGTGTTGCTCGGACTGACTGACATCTTGGGTGAACTTCTCCGCTCCCCTCTGGCTCTTCCAGGAGCCATCTCTGTCTTCTGGGGGAGCTTTCTGCTGGTTTTAGGCAGTTTTTACTGAAGAAATGTCCCTGTTCTCAAATGGCGAAGCGGGATGCAGTCCCTGCGCCTCCGGTTTCAGGCACACTCTTCTGTGCACCCGGTCTGCCCCCGGACGTGGGTGCCTGCTCCCTCTGTGGGCTCAGACTGCTGGTCGGAAGGGGCCTGGCGTGGAATAACTTCCCGGCTGGCCACTGGGTCCTCCAGAAACCTTCTGCCCTTTTCAAGCAGTCTTAAGAAATGTCCTGTTTTATAGGGTGTTAGTGACTTTTTTTTTTCCTGGTCGCTAGGTGGCGCCAGAGATCTCTCCTATTGTCCTTGGGGGGCTGTTTTTCGCCTCCCCCCACCCCGTGGGACAGAGAACAGCGGGCGGGAATGGTAGGGTACACCTCAACAGCTTTGGGGTGCTGTGTCTGCCTTGTGCCCCACCGTCGTGAAGAAACCCACGCCCCGAATTTTTGCCCGGGTCTCAGTTCAAAGCCCTCAGTTCCAGGATGCGGGCTGTAGCCCAGTTCAGTGGCGCGGGAATGGCGCCTTTTGCACCGCTCCCGTGCCTGGGCGCCTGGTTCCTGCTCACTCAGGGAGGGACCTTCACCTCAGTGAGGACCTCCGTGTGTCTCCCCGCAAGCCTAGGTCGTCTCCCCGCAAGCCTAGGTCGCAGGCGCGGGGATCTGGGCAGCCGCGATCCCGGTCTGCACTTGCTTTTCAAGCGCGCGCCTAGTGCGCCGCTTTCCGCGCCAGCTTACCGGCAGCCCGGGCTGTGTGCGCGTCTCCCGGGGTCTTTGTTCTTCTCTAATGGCGCCCGGAGCCGTTCGCTCACCACCGCGGCAGATCCTGCAGGGTTCGCCTCAGCTCCCGTTCACGGGGTGTGGTGGCTGCAATAGTTCCTTTCCACTCACGGTCCCGCTTGCTACGTCCTTTGTTCTTGTTGGCCGTTTTGGTTTGTTGTTTCCTCCTCTCTACGGGTCGGAGAGTGCCGCCTCTGTGGGCGGGGGAGGGGAGCAGGGTTCTATGCTTCCCTCCCTTCTAGTCCTCTTTTATGGCCAGTTTCTTCTTCGGGCAGTTCGCTGGCGTCACCCGTTTATCTTCCGTGTCCCAGTTCTCACTGGGACCTGCCGCTTTTCCTCTTATTATTTTCTTAATGGTATATTTTAAGAAGTTTTTAATTTTTGGTGATGTTCAAATTACATTTTGTAAATTAGTGTTTTTTTTGTGTTGTTTAGGAAATTTTTCCCTATCCTAAATTTACACAGATTTTTTTTTCCACCTTGTAGTCTAGAAGTTCCAAAAAAACTTCTGTAGAAGTTTTATTTTTTTTTTTTTGCTTTGCTATTTAAAACTGTGATTTATATTCAACTACTCTTTCTGTGTGGTATGGAGTAGGGGGTAACATTTACTCTTCTCATAAGGGTATCCACTTATAATGGCATAATTTGATGAGAAGACTTTTTTTCCCAAATCTTGCTTTTGTGAAAATGAACTGATGTTATATATGTGTCTGTTTCTGAATTCTGTTTTGTTGAATGGATGATATGTCTACCCTTTTGACAATTTCATATTGTCTTGCTTACTGTAGCACTTAGAAAAGTTCATGAAACCAGGTAGTATAGGTCCTACAACTTTTTTTAAAAAATTTTGACTGTTCTAAGTCTTTTACAGTCTGTGTAAATATTACAACCCATTTCCCAATTTTTAAAACCAATGATCACTGCAGTTTTAAAACCAATGATCACTGCAGTTTAGACCACATTGAATCAATATTTCAATTTGGTGAATGAACATTTTAACAATATGAAGTCTGCTGACCCATAGCATGGTATTTCTGTTTATTTAGAATTTTAAAATTTTTCTCAGGAATGTTTGTTGTCTCAATACACAAGTCTTCTTTAAGTTTTTTGATACTAGCCTAAATTTTTAATATTTTATAATTGCTAATATATAGAAATACGGTTGATTTTTTAAACTTGGATGTTTCCTGACATAGTTAAATTCTTTCATCAATTCTAGTTGCTTATTCATTTGTTTTTATAGACTCCATTTTTCTATCATGTCCCATTTGTAAGTAGAGACAATATTATTACTTCCTTTATAATCTTTATTCATTTTATTCCTTTTTATTGCTTTATTTTACTATGACCTTCAGTACAATATTTAACAAACGTGGTGAGAGCAGAATCCTTGCCATATACTCAGTCTTAGAGAATAGCATTCGATGTTTTACCAATGACTTGATACTTGTTATTAAACCATGATACTTGTATTAAACCTGATCTTCATCAATTTCAGAAAATTTTTAAATTTTCTTCCAACGCTAAGTTTCTGAGAGATTTCATCTTACGTTGTTGTTAAATTTTGTCAAATATTCTTTATCAAGAGAATATGATTTTTCTCCTATATTTTGTTGCAGTGGGAAATTATATATATTAGTTTTCAAAGGTTAAGCTGGTCCTACATTCCTAGGATCAACTCCACATAATCAAGAAGCGGTACCCCTTTTCTAACTATTGCTGGATTTGAGTTGCTAAAAAATGTTTACATCTATGTTATGAGGGATATTAGTTTATATATTTTTCTTGTGATGTCTTTGACAGGCAAATTAATTACAAGCTAGTAAATTTAGACTTCTTGGCCTAGGTTTTAGGTTTTAGTTGTTTCTCATTCCCCCTAATTTAGTGGACTCAGCTTTTAAACTTTGTCTCCCCAAAGGCAAACTATAAGACTGACCCTTGAAAGCAGAACATAGATCTGAGACATTCAGGAGGGAAGGGGCAGGAGAATGAGATGGAGTGTGGGACTTTGGTGGTAGGAAAACTGTGGTGCCTGTACCTGAGGGGAGAAATCCTATATTGTGAAAAAATAAGCAAGGATGTTTTTAAATTTTTTTCAAAAATTTTCTTCCCTGAGAATCTTAGCAAAACTTGGAATTTTAGACTTTAATTTTAGACCTTATTAAACTAATATATATAATTTCTACAGACATGGTTCTATCTCCTAAGGTATGATCTTTCTGGTGTCTCTGATAAATGCCTGCACCTAGAGTGTACAGACTTCTTGCTCCTCTCATCATTCAGCAAAGCTCCCTTAGAGTGTGCCCCCAGAGAACCCACATGCAGCATCCATTCACTTGTGTAACCCCAAACTTATATCTCTGCCTCTTCGGGTTAACTAGACCACCAACTAGGCATGGACCCCAGTTTCCTGCACCACAGTTGGAAACTTGGGCAGAGAGCAGTTGAAAATGTGGAAAGAGTTTCCCTTCTCTTGGGGATTGTGCTACTTACTGTTCAATACCTGAATATATTGCCTCTTGTGTTTGTCCAGTTATAGAGCCATTTATGACAAAAAGCAGAAGTCCTCGGGGTTTTGTTTTATATAAACTCTTTGACTTGTGGCTGCCAGCGGGAAGATACCAGCAACTTTAGGACAATGATAAAATGGATTTTTTACTCTCTCAAAATAGAGCGGAAAACAAGATGGTTGCAGGTTGCATATGGGCGTTTGGGAAATATCACTGTTTCTCAGTCATTTTAAGATGTTATCTTCTCACCTCTTTCCCAAGAACTCTTTTCATTCTCATAATATGCTATGAAATCTCTTGCTGATAGCCATCCTTAAAAATCAACCCAAAAAGGCCAGGTCAACTGATTCTTGCTGTATCCGAAAAAAAATTGTTATTAAGGGAAATGCAAATCTACCCATATGCTTGCTTCACTAAGAGGGATTAAGAAAAATTAGCTGTTGTGAAACAAAATATGCCTGACCAGTAAGACAGGTAAGAAGGAACTTCTTGACCTTTTTTAGGAAGCAAAGATCCATTTATAGAACTGGACACAAATTCTTCAAGGAAGAAAATAATAGAGGAGACTTCAAGTGTCTTGTTTTTTCCTCCCATCAAATTCCCCTAAACTTCCCTCTCTCCCCCCCCCAACTTCGAGCTCCTTTGCTTGTTATATCAAGTTTCTATGTATGCATATTAAATCCATCTACTATGTAGTGACTTAAATAGCCAACATCTTATTTGCTCTGATCTTGTGGGTAAGCAATTTAGGCTGAGTTTAGCTGGGTGGCAACTTTTTGGTCTCACATGGGGTCACTCTTGTTTTTATAATGTCAGCTGAAATGCAGCTGATTAGTCTAAACCTCATTCACACATCTAGTGAATAGTGGCAGCCAGACCTTGTCTTAACAGCAGGCCAGAAGACTTTGTGACATGATGACTGTGTGAGCAGCAAGAGGGGAAACCCTTATAAAAAAGCACTTGTTAAGTCTGCTTGGCTCATATTAGTTAATGTCTTATTACCAAAACAAGTTACATAGTCAAGTCCAGAAACAATGTGGGAGAGGACTAACAGGGTGTGAATACCAAGAGGAATGTTTCATTGGCACCACTTCTGTGACAACCTACCACATTTACTGAGATATTCAATCATGAACCTAAGACCAAGTGCATCTTTGTCTCCCTTCTGAAGCAATTCTTCAATACCACAGTGCATTTCATTGCAAAATCAAAAAGATGGACTGGTGATTCCTAAGGTCTATTCTTCCTTGGCAATTTCACACAAATAGCCATGGTTCCACTTCCCGAAGTTAGAACGCATGGGTATAGCGCTTCTGGTTTAAATCAAGTCTCCATTTCAATTAGTGAGTACTTATGCAGTAGGGCTGGTAAATATTTAGAGTATCAGCCCTCTCCATACATGTCAATGACTTGCAACAACATACTGACCTAATTTCAGAAAAGTATCCTCTGCATAGTTCACAGATTCACGGAGTCCTTAATTTTGGTCTAAACCCTTCTGGTTACACTTGAAGAAACAGGTGCCGAAAGATCAAATGACTGGCTTTAATTAGGTCATATGACAAGTAGGTGGGAGAACTAAGCTTAAAATCCAGGTTGTTTCCATTGTCGCACCCATATACTCTTATTAAGCAGGATCCCAAAGGATTTTCATGTGATTTAGTCCTGCCTTTATGAACTGCAGTCTCTTAAACTGCAGCCTTACTTCTAAGATCTGCATTCAGCCACAGATTTTAAGTGTAAACTTTCCTAATACTGATAAAGATAGAGTTTAGTAGGAACGCATTTCATCACTGCAATTTCATCTCATCGTTTAGGTGTGGGTGGGAATAAGGGAGAGGTGTTCTTGTAAGTGTAGATGCAAAAACTTGGCTCTGAATTTTCTCTCACCCATTATTTTAGCAAAAGCATCCCTAGTCCAGACTCTACCAATCAGCCCTGACACCAAGAAATTTCTTCACCTCAATTATTGCTTTAACATGGCAGTCATTCTTCAAAAATGTTTTTATTCTGATTTAGTTACCTATTAATATATGCCCTCGAACCACTTCAGTCTCAGCACTTGAGGATCTGGGATGTTTTGTTCCCAAAAGCAATCATTTAAAGCAGGTTTGGACTGTCTCTGAAAGAAGAATCAAATTGTACTTTGTAATAGGCTAAAGGGCAAGATACTGAAAATAGAACTATCTTTTGCATCTTATAAAATCCAAGTGAGTATTTGAGAACAAACAAAATACCACCAGAACAGGAAAAGGTCAAAAACCTGGGGCCACTTGGGGCTACTCAGTCTGCCAGGACCTCAGGATTTCGTGTGAGCTAGCCTAACCATGAATTTTACAGTTGCAAAGGCATGAGAACTCTATACAACTACAAATCACTAATAAGTCTATACAAGAGACATTTGAAATAGAAATCCATCTTCACCAAGTGAAGGGTGTGCTAACAGGAGGAAATATAAACAGGGCATGGGGAGAGATACATAAGAAAGGTACTAACACACCAATTCAAACTCTTGTCAGATGTCTCTTTAGAGCTGCTGTCAGCAGGAAGCCAATTACTTGGGAAAGAATGAAGTTTGTTTTATGAGCACAATATTACAAATGCAGCCTCTTCATCCTAACATCAAGGAAGAATTTTGCATTTCCAATAGGAGCCAGCCGTGTTCTGAGGCTGATGGGAAAGTAGTTTGCCTGGGAGGTTAAAGCTATGGGAGGGCTCTAGAAGGAATCAACAAGCTCCTTAACTCCCTAAATTTAGCTCTGGTGATTAATCCATGACACTTAATTAGCAATAATCTGCAAGAGAAGACGAAGGCTCTCAGAGCACAGTAACTAATGTCATGCCGTGACTTTTGGCCTCGCGGGTTTCTCGAGGTCTCCAATGTGACAAGTCTCTAATGCTTTTGGCTTGGAAGCCTATGATCTTCATCAGAGGGATAGAATGAAAAACATCATTCTGTGAGCATCACCTTCCATTTCATAACTTACGGACATAAGTATTATTCTTTAATAATGTAACATTTCCTAAAAGGAAACAACCTTTTGAAAGTTTGCACATAAAAAACCATCTTTGCCCTTATTCTGAACACAAAAACATCCAATTTGTCTCATTTTGTTTATCTATCCCTTTCCTTCATATTTAAGAAGACAGCAGAGTTCTTAATGACTTGGCACAGTATGCTTGGTTAAATAATTGTGTGAAGTGCCTTGTTGCGCTACTAAACATCTGCCAGATTTTCCCAGGGAAGAGGAACATTTTACATGATGAGAAAAGAGAAGGACTCAAGCCGTTTGACAGACCTTTGGGATGACAGAAATATTATTCCCATGCCTAAGCACAATGATCAATGTTTCTAATATCATTACTGTCCCAGCAAGCCACTCTTAGGTGACCATTAGACCTATTTGATTAACACACCAAAACTACAAAACAAATATCTAAAAAACCCTCTCGTGGCATTTTATATCACAGATACAAAATTCCTAAAACTTGAACAGAAATAGATTGGTAAAGAAAGAATCTGTTCAATTTCCTCGGCTAGCTTCTAGACTGCTGCAGTGATGCTTTTGGCATAATGATATTACTTCTCCTGGTAACGCATAAATAAGTTCTAATTTCCATGGTGACTTCTGCTTTCATCCACAGTTTATTTAAAAGTATAGTGCTTAATTTTTGAATATTTGGAAATTTACTAGTTACCTTTTCACAATTTTTGGCTTAATTCTACTGTGGTTGGAAAACATGCCCAGCATGAATTTAATGTTTGGAAATTTGTTGCGATTTATTTTAGGATCCATTGCAGTTGTTGGATGCAGTGTTCTACGTATATCAAGGGAGAGGTAAGTTAAACATGCTATCTGATTCTTCTGTATCCTTACTATTTATTTGCCTCTGCTTATTCATGAGTCACTGAAAGAGATATGGTAGAATTGCCTAAAATGCTTACATATTTGACTTTTTTCATTTTGGTTCTATCAATTTTTACTTTATAAATTTTGAGACTTTGTTATGACATCCACAAAAGATAGTCAGTGTTGCATCCTGTCAAATTAATCATTTTCTCTTTCTGAAAGATCCCTCTAGTAATTCTTCTTGTCTAAATGCCTATTAGTATAGTAAAACAACTTTCTTTTGGTTGATGTTAACAAGGAATATTTTTGTCATTCTCCTTTTGTCAATCTTTCTACATCTTTATTTTTAAGATGTTTATTACAAAAAGTACATAAAGTTTTTAGTTTATTTCAACTGTATTTGTCTTTTAGTTGGAGTATTCAGTCTTTCATCTAACATACTTACTGATATATATATATGGGTTTAAATCTACCATCTTGGTATACATTTTCTCTTTTCCTCACATGTTCCAAGTTGATTTTACTTTCATTCCTTGCATTAGTTTGTTTTAATCAAACATTTTTATTATTCCATTTCCCTTTAACTATCTTGGTCATTGTACTTTTACTATTAATTTAGGGGTTTCCCTAGAATATATATTATTAACTTTTACCACAATTTTACACAAGAACCTTCAAACGATGTAATTTCATTATCCTTTTCCAGTCTTTTTGTTCTGCTTTTCTGATTGTCCCATAGATATTTAAGCCACATAATACAATATTGTTATTCTATATTTTCTTTTTTTATAAAGATTGATTGATTGATTGATTGACTGATACTTACATACAAGCACTGGGTACAGTCAGAAGCGCGGGAGGGCGAGAGAATTCACCAGAGCCAGAGCGGGGAGCAGATCAGGCAGAAGGACCGAAGTACACTGCTGAGGGGAGCAGCGGGTGGCAGGAGAGGTCTGCGCGCCATGTGGGATCCTCCTCCGATGGCCAGGGAGTAGCCGGGGAATCGAACTGGCGCTGCAGAGGCTGCGGGCAGCTTCGCAACCCAGCGCTCAACCGCTGCGCCACCAGGGAGGCCCTGTTATTCTATATTTTCAATATTCATCTAGATATACCATTCATTATAGTCTCCCTTTATATTGCTTTTCATTCTTCCTTATAACTCCACCCTCTCTCCCTTTTCTCAAGAAGTTACACTTGTATTTACTATAGTGCAGGTCAACTGGTAATAAAATTATCCCAGTTTGGGGGAAGTTAAAAAGTATCTATTTTGCTTTATTTTTAAAGAATATTTTTACTATAGAATTCTAGGTTAATGGTTTTTCCCCACAATTCTAAGAAGACAATTTTTCAAAACTTTGACTAAATAATTTCACTGTCACCTAGTTTCCACTCTTCTTTGGAGAAGTCATGATAGTTTTATTTTAGCTTTGGTCTGCTTTTAAAACACTCTCTTTTTTTTAAGTTTGCAGAGCTTTTACTATGATACACTTAGGTATGCTATGTTTTATATGTGTCCTAGTAGAGGTTCGGTGCTCCTTGACTCTTGTATCTTTCGTTATTTGGGTAAAATGGCTTCAAAATAACTTCTGTTGCAATTTCTATCTCCTTTCACAGAGGAGTTTGAAATGCACCTCTCAATGGAAAATGTGATCAAACTATGTTTGAACTCTTTACTAGATCCCATACTTCTCTTATGTTGATTTCTTCTGGCTTACCTTCCAGTTCTCAAGTCATTTTTAATCTGCTATAAAACCTATCTATTGAGTTATTAATTTTAGTTATTGTTATATTCTACTTTTAAAGTTTCCATTTGATTGTTTTAAAAAGTTACAATTTGCTTAAATTCTCCATCTTGCCTTTAATTTTCATCTTATTTATAATGCTTACATAAGGCAATGCCAATCTCTGGATCTCTTCCAAATCTGTTTCTATTATGTTTTTCTTCTGGTTTTCAGAAACATATGCTTATGCCCTGGAACTTCCTTGTAATTTTTTATCAAATTTCAGATACCATATATGAAAATTTGAGAGATAATTTGAAACTCTGGATAATGCCAACATCTTCAAAGCAGCATTTAGTTTTGCTTCTGACAGGACAGAGAAAGATCACCTTAATCTGATCAAGAACAAGCTGACTTAAATCTAGACTCAGCTTTGAAAGGCTGGTCTGTTCCTGGTCCACTCTCAGTCCTAAGCTATAGGTCATCTGGGGACCTGATTCAAACCATGGTGGGCTTTGAATTCTAGTTTTTGTTCCCTAACCACCAGAAGTTCTAATTGGCTTCTCAACCTTTCAGCAACAACTGCTTAACAATTTAATTCAAGAAGAAAAGCAGTCCCAAAATTCAAATATACCTCACTGTACTTTTCTTTCCAAGACCTCGGTCCCTCAAGTTGTAGCCGTTTTGGTAACTCTCTAATGTTTCAAATAGACTTTTTGTAAAATATATTTTGTCTAGAGTTTTTTAGTTCACCATTTCTAGGACTAACTATCCTCTGAAAATACTTACAAAATTTTTAACATTCAATTCCAGCAGCAGCAGCAGCAGAAATTTGACCATGCCCATAAAATACTAGATGTTTCAGACTTAGCTAAAGGGAGATTCATAGCTTCCAGGACAAAGTGGCTCCTGTTTGGCCAAGGGCAAGTCTCAGCAGCACAGAGCAGCTGTGAGCTATTAGCAGCCACCATTCACAGCAGCTGGCAGATTGATGCATAGGTGAAAAAGGAGATCTAGGAGGGCATCAATAGCATTGAGTACAAGAGATTTCTTGATAATTTCAATAATGTGTATTTTTTCACTTTTTCAGATTTTTATCCAGGTCTTCCTTATTCCATTACCTAAGCCCTTGCTACCATATTTCTGATCTCTCACATATTAGGGTAAGGGTGGGTCTAAAAAATAAGGATTAGAAGGAAAGGATCCACCTGAAAACACACATACAGGTTCTCTCTCTCTCTCTCTCTCTCTCTCTCTCTCTCTCTCACACACACACACACACACACACACACACTCATACACACTCTCACTCTATCTCCAAGACCATCTTATATCATTCACCTCACTACTGCCTGTAGGGTAAAGAAAATGTCAGGCTTTTCTGCCCTTCCGCCATCAGGATAGATGATGGATCCTTGTCCTGAATGCATGCCTGATGGCGGGCACCTGGAATAGGGTGTGGGCATAGGTAGATGGGATTCAGCTGAGCTAAGACTGCTTTTTAAGGGCGGCGTCACGGGGGGACGCCAGCAGCACCAGCAGCAGCAGTAGCAGCAGTAGAAGCCGAAGCAGCAGCAGTAGAAGCCGAAGCAGCAGCCGAAAGAGAAGCCGAGAAGCAGCAGAACGAACGCTAGAGAGGCCAGATAGAGTGAAGACTTGCTGGGAGGCCTGCCAGCACCCCTGCCTGCCATATGCCTGGTGAACCCCAATAAAAGACCTGCAAAACCACTGTGGACTCTGACTCCTCCTTTACCCGGTCTGCATGGGATCAGAAAACCTGCTCTGTATCCAGTCCTGCCCCTACACTGCCCTAGTGGTATACCTCCTAAGCCTTTTTATTGGCCATCATACTTGACAAGAAAAACTCTTAGGCAGAGTCCTTTCAAGATTCCACTCAACTTCCTACTTGCCACAGTGTCCAATTAGCCCATGAGAAGTTTTCACCTTTATCTTTCCCAAATCAAAATGCATAGGACACCCCTCCTGTAACTTCTTCCATTGGACTAATCTTCAGGGGCAGCCCCACACAACCTCTTGCCTTTAGAAGTTTCCAAGATAAGATTCAGGACCCAACCACTGACTGGCCCCAGACTCCAGAGGACATAGGTTGACCTCTTCCTAGAATTCTCTCTGCACTCCATTCTGTCCCCACGATGACACAGGGGCACATGCGTTTCTAAACCTTATCCTGTAGTCATCCAGGATGAGCTGTCAGACAAACACCTTCAGACAAACAGCACACTTTCTCTAAAATCTCCCTTATGTGACACTAAATGAAGGGAGGCACATCCCCACCTTAACCCATGAGAGACTGGGAAGTGAAACAAAATTCTGAGTCATTTCAAAAGTACAGAAAACCTAATTCTAATGGCTTAGAAAGATGTTTGGAAGGTGAAAGGCTAAGAGAGATTCCCTGACTCCTTTTTAATTAGTCCCTATTTCTAAAGTAGTTCTGTCTTAAACACAATAAGCAAAAGTAGACTTGTCCTCAACGCTTCCACCAGAATTCCCAAAACTTCATTTAAAGCCTAAGTGTTTAACATTATAGAATTTTTTTCTCTGGAGAGGAAAATCCTCAAATTTAGAAAGGACACATAGAGTGTGGGCTATTATTGCATAGTCGGCATCTGCTTTCTACTGAGTGACGCAGAATCAGCATTAAGGTCTGACTTTAAAATAATTTCATGTTGCATACCACACTGGACAGAGATGTTTGCTCTCTACATCTTCATGGACCATGAAATCCAGAATACTTCAAGTCAATATAATTATATCTGAATCACAAGAATCCAAATATAACATATATTCTTTGAAGATCCTAATTTCTACTCTTAATTGACTCCTAAGTATATACTGAGCGATTGACCGTGGGCTCAGTGCTGAATTACAAAGCCAAAAAAGAAATGGTCAGTTCTCTCAAGCAGCTTATAGACTAATGAGGGAATTAGAAAAATCAACAGATAATTAAAAACAGCTGAGCAATGATGACGACGTGCGCATGGTGCTGTGAGAACCCAAAAGAAAGCCTGTCTGGGCTGGTCAAGAGAGGCTTCCAGGTCCTCCCCTGGTGGCACAGTGGTTGAGCACTGGGCTGCAAGGCTGCCCGCCTCTGCAGCGCAGTTCATTCCCCAGTGGCGGGCGAGGGTCCCACAAAAAAAAAAAAAAAGAGAGGCTTCCAGAAGAAAGTGCTATTTTAGTTATCTGACAGTACAAATAAAAATTAAATGATCCTGAGTGTTCTATTCTGGGTGATGGAGTAGATATTGGTAACATCAATAACAACGGAAAATATGTGTAAGCGTGTGATTTAGAATAAAAGATCATGAATTTAATCTTGGAACTGGTTGATTTGCGCTAATGATAGCTGGGAAATATTTGGCTACAAAGGAATAAAACTCAACAGAAGATTTAGGTTAGATGTGTAAGTCTGAGACTCATCAACAATTAATTGGTATTGAAATATTGAAAGTAGATACAATCGTGAAGGAGGAGCATATTTTACATTATTTGGTTCATGTATCTTTTTGAGAATCTCATGAAAACAGACTCTCTTCCCAGAAAATTCTGGGCACAGAAAAAATTTTACATACACTTTCATTGAGCACATAGATTCCCTGAAACTCATTCATGATTAAGAAAACACGATGCGTAGCAAGAAAGGAAGTGAAGGGAAGTGAATTGATCGAAACTTCCTGAGCCACAATCAGAAGTATTGATGTTCAAGACAGCATGCAAGATAAAGCTATTGTAACAAAGGAAACTTGAAGAAGTTGGATTTCTGAAACTAAATACTTTGATTTTTATAACTGTTTAACTATGTATTACCTGTCTTTGGAACTAGCACAGTCTATAAAACACATTGCTACAAAACTCCAAAACCAGAGGCAATTTTGAAATATACATGTGAAATGGAGTTGGATCTATTTGTATCTCAGCTCCAGAGAATATATCAAGCTACAAATAATGAGTTCCAGTTTGTAAGGATTTTTACAGCTCAAGAGAAATTGGCTTTTCTAAAGCTTTCCCCTTCTCTGGGTTGCCAGAGCACTGTGGTTATGCTTCTACTATAAAACTCATTTCATTCCTTCTTGTTCACATGTCAACCTTCCCCTTCAATATTTTAGGGTCTTTGCAGAAATGGACCAATTCTTGTTTATCTTTGCCCAAAATGTCATCCCCCCGACTCTCCAGCCATCCCCCAACACACACCTAATACAAAGCTTTGCACACATGAATTTGATAATTATTTGTGGAACTAACCAGAATTGTCAACCCAATCAAAGAATCTTCTTACACTAGCAAAGCAGAAATTAGAAGTGTAGAAGATAATGGAGATTCAGAGGTCTAATACCTCTGGCTTCTGCAACCACTGACCAGAAAAGGCATCAGCATAAATAATATTAATCAGGGTCCCTAGATCACATGTCTCACACTTGCGTTACACCACATTATAATGAAATAGAGGAAATGAAAGGGAAAAGATATAAGTTCCCAGAGACAAAAGGATAAAGAGAAATCTGTCCTCTTACCATATGAAAATTTTCCCCTAGACAAAAGTAGACTACCATTTATGCAAAACAAAGGAGAAAACAGGTGTGAGTACAAGAATAGATAATCTCAGGGGTCATACACCAACTCCTTTGCTCAACAGAAATCAAGAAAGAAATAAGGAACACACATGCAGGGATTAAATCACAATTTAGCCTTGTTTGCTGTGTAAAGTGGTAACTAAGATTGGTGCAAACTGACATCTTTAAACTTTTCATATGAACCAAAAGGGAAGCCATTTTCTGACCTTTGCAAATTTACAGTCCCACCTAGTCTGAAATAGAGCAGAATGTCATCGATGTTTTCAGAAGAATATTTGCTCTAGCCCCATGTTGCTGCCTTCATTACCTTACTGCAATAAATCTTCACTTTCTGTTTACAAGTGGAGCACTTTTGGCACCTATTCCTATAGACAAAAAGGTCTAAGTTTGTTGCAATACCACACAAGGTGCTTTTTTGGTTTGTTTTTGTTTGGTTTTATCAGTTCGTCCATCTTGAATTATCTAAAGGGCAGTTAAGCCCCAATGCCTCACAATCCAGAAACATGAAATAAAATAAAACAGCAAATGGAGAGGGGCGGAAGCAAATGGAGATCAATTTCAAACAAGCCTCGACTTCATGTTAGTCTCTTAAAGTAATACATAACCTAAAATGGGCCCTGGCTGGGACTATGGGTTGCCCAAGCTCTTTTTATGGGGAAGGCAAGGGTTGTTCCTTTTCCAGGCTTCCTGCATAGAGGTAGTTCTGGTGAATGCAAAATGTTGTTCTGACTCCAATTAAAAAAAAAAAAAAATTAACCAGGAAATCAGTTTTGTCCAAGACAAGAAGGCAGATTAATAAAGATACAGACCAGATTTACTCTTTGTTTGGGTGGGTGTCACCCCATATTCTTATCCTGAGTGAAGTGCTAGATTTGGAAAATTTTGTAAGAAAATCGGATACAGGACAAGAGAGGAAATAGGAAGGCTAGAATAGTGAGAGAAAAATGGGGGAAAATGGTAAATAAGTCTCGAGTTGTGATTATTCTAAGGAAGGAAATTCAACAGTTGTTTTTTTTTTTAATAGATTCAGACCTTTGCCTTGAACGTTCTCCCACCTATCCCTCCCCCACTAGACTCTGCCACATGACAAGTTCATACCTATTTTTCAGGCCTCAGTCCACATATATTTCTTCTGTAAAACTCCTCTAACACCATGAAAAGAATTCCTTTCTCCCTTCTCTGTGCTCCCATCTCACTTCATCAGTCCCCCTCCGCCCTGACAGCAACTTGACAGGCCCTGGATTATTCGTCATTTTCTCCCTAGGGCTTGTCATTATGGGTGATAAAAATTTTGCCTCGTAAAATACATGTTGGATAAATCCAAATGAATAACAAAAAAATCAAGGCCCCAGATACTTAAATTAGAGAAAAACTAAGAGAGCTCTACTCACCGCTATGTCACGAAGACCCAGTCTGAAATGAGGGAAACAGGCCAGAACAGGAGAGTTATGAAAGCAACGGTGGCTGTGACAACCTCCAAGAGTAGTTAGGAGAGAGACAATGCAGGGAAGTTTTATAACAGCATGAAATGAAGAACAATTATCTATCATTTTTGGTTCAATTTCCAAAGGGATTTTAGCAACAGGCATGCATATTTTTTTCCTCAGAAGGAAAATATGAAAACATTTCCCCTGAAATAGCCCCATATGCTGTATAATTATCTCCTGGGCAGAAATGTTACACACGCACAAGAGTTTTAAGGATCACATGGGTAAGGAACCAAGGCGCATCCTCCCACTCAGAAATTGCTGGGCCCTGTTTATGAGCAGCCACTTAATGCTACACTTAAAAGGACCACAACCAAATGAACACTGCATAGGCCACTGCACAGCCTGCTGGGGGCACTGTTCAAATGTGCCACATGGTATAATAGGAACACAGAGCTTGTTGGAAAAGGTCTATTTCTTTTCAATAAAACCCTTTTCAGAGGTTTATTGAGGTATATACTGACCTATTGGAATTACTCAATGGCTTATAATTCAAATAACTTTCTCTGGAAAACATCTCTCAATTTTTGCCAGGACACAAAGAGGCCTAAACAATGAATGCACACACACACACAAACACACACTCACATCCACACTCATTTACACATTTTCTCTCCCCCTCCATCCTCCTCCTCTCTTCTCCTCCCCCTGGCCAGCCCCCTCTCTCTCTTCCTCTCCCTTATCCTCTCTCTCTCTACACACACTCCTGATTAATCCAGGGGATGCAGCTCACTGAAGAGATCATTTCCAGAACACCTATTACCTGATGCTCACCTGAAGAAAGGGGGAGCTAGGACATTTCAGCTCAGTCACCAGTTGGATTTTGTAATAGCTGTCAGGAGCAACCTGGGTCCCATAAACTGAAGTCTCCTTTACTGTTAGTACTTACTACCATACAATCCAAATTTCTGCAAAATACTGAAGATTGGCAGGTCTTGACACTACCAGAAGTAATCTTGGTATTTTTAAATCTCGTACTAGCTGTGATCACAAAATTAGGATTATTAAAAATAGCGTTTCTTAGGCCTTGAAGTATTGGTGGTATTGTTTCTCTAACACTAGCTAATGAGTAACCCCTTTCTGTCTTTTTTCCACAAGATGTACCTTCGCTACACACTCCACGGGGACAGGTCCTTGTACATCCCGCTTGTCACTAAGCCCCCACAGATAGTGCCACAGTGAGGATATGAAAAACTGGAGGGGAAAAAAGACTGGATGGATGTGGCAAAACTCTTTAAGTAACATTAACTTTCACTAGTAGATGGAGATTTTCCACAACCTATTATAGTCCTCTCCTCCAGAGAAGCAAAGGGAAGTTAGAAGCGTGCCCAAGAAAATTTAGCCTTTCCTGGATGGTTCCACAGCTCAGATATGAATTTCTCAACATACTTTTTCTCAAGGTGCCTGACATCATTGTGGAAACTTCCTTCATTTAGAGAAGAGACTGAAATCATGTACATACTTTTAATATAAATTATCTTTGTTCCTTCCCACAGTGACACTGGAGGGTAATGACTCAGCCTGTACCTATGAACAAAGGGGAAGAGCTGAGCAATTGTCCAAAGACACTTAATCAGAGCAGCAGAAAATATGTATTATTCATCGCCTGAGGCCTACCTTTTCCCTTAGTTGAAATGTTTTGACCAGAAAATCAGATAATTATTTCAGATTTATACCTCATTTGTCTTATGTAAGCATCATTTCACTTATACTAAAGATAAGAGAATTAATCTAAAGGTTTTTGTCCAACCATTTGTACTAAATATATGAAGTCCTAGAGTAGATTCCCAACAAAGGTTTGAACAAGTATATGCACAATTGTGTTACATGGTGGTCACACTTAGTGCATTTAGAAGACACCTTTTAACCATGTTAAGATTGTGAGAAAGAGAAATACTTACGAGACTCAAACTAAGAATATGATTAGGTTGATTTGTACAACTGACATATACACTGTCCATCTAATATATGCAAGGATACATATATGTACACATAGATACACATACATATGCAGGACCTGAGTTACAATGGTTCAACTTACAATTTCCCAACTT
Organism: Talpa occidentalis; assembly: GCF_014898055.3. Taxonomy (NCBI): domain Eukaryota; kingdom Metazoa; phylum Chordata; class Mammalia; order Eulipotyphla; family Talpidae; genus Talpa; species Talpa occidentalis. The sequence continues at coordinate 22,137 of NW_023601143.1, forward strand.
TACAATGGTTCAAAGTGATAATTCACTGGAATCCATACCTCAATTAAAAAATTGAGAATTTAGAGAAGAGATTGGGCTACTGATATGTAGCACAACACTCTCTCTTCATGCTGAGAGCAGCGGCAGCCAGTGCCATCCCAGTCAGCTACACAATCAAGAGGTTAAGCAATGAACACACTACAGACTGCTTTACACTTTCAGCACAGTATTCAATTAATTATATGAGATACTGAGTACTTTATTACAATAGGCTTTGTGTTAGATGTTTTTTGCCCAACAGTAGGTTTATGTAAGAAATGTTCTGAGCATATTTAAGGGTATACTAGACTAAGCTATGATGTCCAGTAAGTTAAATGTATTAAATGCATGTCAACATGCAATATTTTCAATTTACAATGGACTTATTGGGACACATTCCCATCATACGCTGAGGATATATATGTTAAAGAAGATACATCTATGTATCTATATATGTTAAAGGAGATATATCTATATATCTATATATCTCCTTTACACAGCAGAAAAGACAAAATACAAATCTATCTATACAGTTATACAACCCAATCACGCTCTTCCTGCATTCTTGGTAATTGTAACATCTGC
>NW_023601144.1:0-22739 GCF_014898055.3 Talpa occidentalis
GGGGCGGGATTCAAAAGGCGCCATTCCCGCGCCACTGATCTGGGCTACAGCCCGCGTCCTGGAACTGAGGGCTTGGAACTGAGACCCGGGGCACGAAATTAGGGCGTGGGTTCCCCACGACGGTGGGGGCACCAGGCAGACACAGCACCCCAAAGCCGTTGAGGTGTACCCTACCATCCCCGCTCTGCTCCCTGTCCCACGGGGTGGAAAAATCAGCTCCCCAAGGGCTCTAGGAGAGATCTCTGGTGCCACCTAGCGACTTGACCCCAGCACAGGCTACTGAAGGAGCTAGTGGCCAGCTGGGGAGTTAGCCCACACCTGGCCCCTTCTGAACAAGTAGTCTGAGCCCACAGGGAGAGCGAGCACCCACAGCCGGGGCAGACCAGGCGCGCAGAATAGTGTGCCTGAGACCAGAAGCGCAGGGAGTGTCCCACATCACCATTTTAGAACAGGGACATTTCTTCAGTAAGACTACCTGCAGAAGGCTTCCTCAGGAGCCAGAGGTGAGCGGGGGAAGTTCGCCCACGCCAGACCCCTCTGGCCTGCAGTCCAAGCCCAGAGGGGAGCAGGAACCCACCGCCGGGGCAGACCAGGCGCACAGGGAGTGTGTCCCCACATCGGCATTTTAGAACAGGACCTTTCTCCATAAAGGCTGCTTGAAACTGACAGATGACTCCTGGAAGAACCAGAGGGGAACAGAGAAGCCCACCAAGATGCCGGCAAGTCCCAACAACACAGTGTCCCAACGCATACGGCAAATTAGAAAACAGACAGTAGGGAGGAGAAGAACCACACGCAACCTAGCAACTCTCCAGAGAAAAAGCACACCACAAAAAAGAAAGCCAGCCCCCAGATTGCAAAGACAATAACTTGGAAGAATTTCTGAGCCTTCCAGAAAGAGAATTTAAAATTGCCGTGATTAAAAAACTGACAGAAGTCATAAAGGAAAACAATGATAAGGAAAAATAATCAACGATCAGAAGAATGCAATTGAGTCCCTAGAGAGGGAAAACAATGGTCAGAAGAAAGAAATGAGTCCCTAAAGAGGGAAGTAAAAGAAATGCAGGAGATCAAAGAATTAATGGAAGAACTAAAGAATTCTGGGAAAAGCAATGAAAGCAGAATAGATGAAATGGAAGAACGAATAAGTAATCTTGAAGACACAGAAATAAAAAGAACCAAAACAGAAAAGGAAAGAGAAGTACGAAGGAAAAAGAACGAAGAAAGACTTCGGGAACTATCTGACTCCATGAGGAAAGGAAATATAAGAGTTATAGGAATACCAGAAGGAGAGGAGAGAGATGTAGGAACAGAGAAAATATTCAAAAGAGATAATTGAAGAGAACTTCCCAAATGTGAAGAAGGAGCTGAAAATTGATATACAGAAGCAAGAAGAACACCAAACTTCCACGACGAAAGGAAAAATACAGCAAGACAATAATAGTAAAGCTCCCAAGAATCCAGGACAAGGAAAAAAATAATGAAGCTGGCAAGAGGGAAGAAACAGATAACATTCAAAGGAAAACCAATCAGGCTGACATCAGACTTCTCCGAAGAAACACTACGGGCAAGGAGAGAGTGGAGGGACATAGTCAACAGACTCCAAAAGAAACAGATGCCAACCAAGAATACTCTATCCCGCAAAGCTCTCCTTCCTCTTTGAAGAAAGAATATGGACCTTCCCAGACAAACAGAAACTCCGGAATTTCATTGCAACTAAACCCCCACTCCAAAAAATACTACAAGGAGTTCTAAAGCCAGAACCTCAGAGCGACGAATAACAATGAAAGAAGGCCAAAAAAAAAAAAAAGTTATTAAAAGAATAAATAAATAAAATCAAAGGAAAGACAAACACAATGGCAAATACAGATGTTAACATATCAATATTAACTCTAAATGTAAATGGACTAAACTCTTCAATAAAAAGACACAGAGTTGCAGCCTGGATTAAGAACAAAAACCCAACCTTTTGCTGTCTCCAGGAAACACATTTAGCTACAAAAGAAAAATAGGCTCAAAGTTAAAGGATGGAAAACAATCCTACAAGCAAATGGACCAAAAAAGAAAGCAGGAACAGCTTACTTATATCAGATAAAACAGATTTCAAACTCAAAAAGATAAAAAGAGACCCCAATGGTCACTACATTATGATCAAGGGGACAATACTTCAAGAAGAAATAACACTCATTAACATATACTCACCAAACGAAGGAGCACCAAAATATATCAGACAACTGTTGTCCTCTCTGAAAACAGACATCAGAGAAAACACATACGTAGTGGGAGACTTCAACACACCACTATCAACAATGGATAGATCAACAAGACAAAAAATAAGTAAAGAAACCAAAGCTCTAAATAAGGACCTAGAGCAATTGGGCTTAACAGACATCTATAGAACACTAAACCCCAAAAAAACGGAGTACACATTTTTCTCAAGCGCACACGGATCATTCTCCAGGATCGATCACATACTGGGGCACAAGACAAACATCAACAGATACACCAAGATTGAAATCATATCAACCATCTTTTCTGACCATGAAGGCATCAAACTAGAAATAAACATAAAAAGAAGGCAAGGAACTTTCCTACCTCATGGAGATTAAAAACCACACTACTGGAAGACCATTGGACTAATGAGGAGATCAAAGAAGAAATTAAAAAAATTTTTTGAATTGAACGACAAGGAGGACACCAAATATCCTAAATGTATGGGATGCAGCAAAAGCAGTAATAAGAGGAAAATATATAGCAATAGAAGCTCACATCAAGAAACAAGAAAAGAACGCAAAGAAAAACCTAATCTCGAAGCTCAAAGATCTAGAAAAAGAACAACAAGAAAACCCCAAAACCAGTAGAAGAAAAGAAATAATAAAAACCAAAGCAGAAATAAATGAAATTGAAACTAAAAAAACAATCCAAAAGATCAATGAAACCAAGAGCTGGTTCTTTGAAAAAATCAATAAAATAGACAAACCCCTAGCCAGGCTCACAAAGGAAAAAAAGGGAGAAAGCACAAATAAACAGGATCATCAATGAAAAGAGAAATCACAACGGACACAGCAGAGAAATCAAAAGAATAATCAGTAACTACTATGAACAGTTATATGGAAACAAGTTTAACAATCTAGAGGAGATGGACAAATTCCTACAACTCTACAATCACCCAAAGCTAGATAAAGAAGAAATAGAACACCTAAACAGACCAATTACAATTAGCGAAATTGAAATGGTAATCAAAAACCTCCCCAAAAACAAAAGCCCAGGACCTGATGGATTTACAAATGAATTCTACCAAACATTCAGAGACGAATTAGTGCCTATCCTTCACAAACTCTTCCAAAAAATTGAGAAGGAAGGGACAATACCAAACACGTTCTATGAAGCCAACATTACACTAATACCAAAACCGAACAAGGACAACACAAAAAAGGAAAACTACAGGCCAATCTCCCTAATGAACACTGATGCAAAAATCCTCAATAAAATTTTAGCTATCAGAATCCAACAATGTATCCATAAGATAATTCACACGACCAAGTTGGATTCATTCCAGGGGCACAAGGATGGTTTAACATCCGAAAATCAATCAACGTTATCCAACACATCAACAAAAAGAAATATAAAAAACCATATGATAATATCAATAGATGCTGAGAAAGCTTTCGACAAAGTGCAACACCCATTCATGATAAAAGCCCTTGAAGTTCTTGGGATACAAGGAACATACCTCAACATCATAAAGGCCATCTATGACAAGCCAACAGCCAGTATCATTCTCAATGGTGAAAAGCTGAAAGCATTCCATTAAGATCTGGAACAAGACAAGGATGTCCACTCTCACCATTGCTTTTCAATATAATACTGGAAGTCCTAGCCAGGGCAATAAGACAAGAGAAAGACATCCAAGGAATCCAAATAGGAAAAGAAGAAGTCAAACTATCACTATTTGCAGACGATATGATATTATACATAGAGAACCCAAAAACTCCACAGAAAAGCTAATTCAACTCATCAATCAGTTCAGTAAAGTGGCAGGATACAAATCAACACGCAAAAGTCAGTAGCCTTCCTATACACAAACAATAAATCTGAAGAAGAAGAAATCAAAAAGACCATCCCTTTTGTTATTGAAACAAAAAAAAATCAAATATTTGGGAATAAATCTAACAAAAGAGGTAAAGGACCTATACAAAGAAAACTATAAAACACTGTTAAAGAAATAGAAGAAGACACAAAGAAATGGAGAGACATCCCCTGCTCATGGATTGGAAGAATAAACATTATTAAAATGGCCATCCTTCCAAAAGCAATATACAGATTCAATGCTATTCCAATCAAAATTTCAATGTCATTCTTCAAAGAAATAGAAAAATTATTGATGAAATTCATATGGAATCACAAAAAAACCCCGAATAGCCAAAGCTCTCCTGAAAAAAAAAGAAGGAATGGAGGCATCAGACTCCCAGACTTCAACTATACTACAAAGCCATAATCATCAAAACTGCATGGTATTGAACAAGACAGACATACAGACCAATGGAATCGAATAGAAAATCCAGAAATAAACCCACAGATTTAGTCAACTAATCTCTTGACAAAGGAGCAAAGATATGCATTGGAGCAAAGAAAGTTTGTTCAATAAATGGTGCTGGGAAAACTGGGTCGCTACATGCAAAAGAATGAAGCTTGACCACCACCTCACACCATACACAAAATCAACTCAAAATGGATTAAAGAACTAGACATAAGACCTGAAACCATAAAATATATAGAAGGAAATATAGGCGAAAACACTACGTGATTTGCACATCAAAGACATCTTTACAGACACATCACCCAAAGCAGTGATAGTGAAGGCAAAGATAAACAGCTGGGACTATATCAAATTAAAGAGCTTTTGCACAGCAAAAGAGACAATAACAAAAACAAAAGAGAACCCCACCAACTGGGAGAACATTTTTGCACCCAACACTAATGATAAAGGACTGATCACAAAAATCTGCAAAGAGCTGATGAGAACTCAACAACAACAAAGAAAATAATCCAGTCAAAAAATGGGCAGAAGAGCTTAAAGAAACTTCTCTGAAGAGGAAATGCAAATGGCCAACAGGCATATGAAAAAATGTTCAACATCACTTGTCATCAGGGAAATGCAAATCAAAACTACCATGAGATACCATCTTACACCAGTGAGAATGGCACATATTAAAAAACTAGCAACAACAAATGTTGGCGAGGGTGTGGAGAAAAAGGAACTCTTCTGCACTGTTGGTGGAGTGCAAACTGGTCCAACCACTGTGGAAAGCTGTGTGGAGATTTCTGGACCTACTAAACATAGAGCTTCCATATGACCCAGCAATTCCACTCCTAGGTATTTACCCAAGGACACAGAAAATCAATTCCAAAGAACACCTGCACCCCTATGTTTATAGCAGCACTGTTTACAATAGCTAAGCTTTGGAAACAACCCAAATGCCCAAAAATAGATGACTGGATCAAGAAGATGTGGTACATATATACCATGGAATATTACTCAGCATTCAAAAAAGATAAACACATGCAATTTGCTGCAACATGGATGGCGCTGGAAGGGATCATGCTCAGCGAAATAAGCCAAAAGAAAAAAGAAAAATACCGGATGGTCTCACTCATAGCAGGAATCTAGAAAACTTAAATAATGGACCAGGAAAATGAATAAAACTATAAGAAAGTGAAAATCAAAATCAACAAAACTATGAACCAGAGACACTTTTAGGGGGCGGGGGCGGGAGGGGAGGGATTGGGGTCAGAATGGGGGGCGGCAATTGTATGGGAATATAACAATAAAATTTATAAAAAAAAAAAAAAAGAGTTTGCAAAGACAGAAAAAAAAAAAAAAAAAAAAAAAAAAAAGTACATCTGAATAAGTGTGAATCTATGCCCCCAAATTATACAGTGTTGTATACCAATATTTTCTAAATAAATTAATAACTAAAATTTAAGAATTTTCCCTGGTAGTAAATGCAGACTTGAACCCATCTCACTTCATTCCCTCCACTACCCCTAAAATCAAGAAATCTTTAAATGGAAACTATTATGAAATGGACTATTACTCCCACCTGTAACCCACTCTCTTGGAAGTCAATTCTGAAGCAGCCTTCAGGGCTTCCTCTTATACTGCTAAAGAAAGCACACACACCACTCAAGCTTTCCCCCCAATTGTTTGGAACCAGCTACTCATCAATGCAAAGGAAAAAAAGTGGACAAGAACCTATTCTTAATTATGTGGAAGGAATCACTGGCATGTGAGACCAGCTGGCTGAAATGGGGGCTTGATGTCACTGCCTATGAGTTACATGACCTTGGATCAGACACGTACCCGCTCTAACTCCATTTCCTTGTCTGTAGTAGGGGCTCTTATCTTACTTAACATCCCCCCTAGAGGTGTCATCAACTGCATAGGTGAGAATAGATGACAAAGCACTAAGTTTTAAAAGCCTTGTGTACTATCACTATAAGAGATTGCTATTATAGCAGCAGTAAATCTACATTCAACCTTACATGCTTGGAGTTGGAGTAACCAGCCCTCTCACCACTATGCCATAATAAATAAAAATAATAGGAACAACTGTTCTAAGAATTTGGACAAATGGGTTTTTTCAGGGAAAAGAAAGGGGTTTTTGTTTCTTCTGCCATTTCATCCTTGAACTACGAGGGTGGGTCTTCAGGGGCTAGAGGGACCTCATATTTTCAGAAAAGTCAGAAGACAATACACACATCCCAAAAGGATTTAAATGACACCCTACACTTCCATAGAAAATCTTTGACTAAAAAAAAAATGCAAAAGACACTTACCCATACAGCCAATTAGATGAGACTGAGGAGTCCAGAATACAAGTGATACTGACCCACTCTGGCTCCAGGGAACAGCCAGGACGACCTTACACATTATGCACTTCAAATTTCCTTGATTATGTCCTGCATGTATTATATACCCCCACACAGAATAAATATATTATTTGTGTGTTTTCTCTTCCCTCCCCAAGCTCAGTAATTAAGCCCCTGTGTATTGCATCTATTCACTTGAGAACATGCCTTTCACTTGACAGATCAAAAGATTAAGCATATATTTTTTCCTCTTCTCTCAAGCCATCCATTGCCTCTATGGAGCATTGATTTCCTCAAAAATGCTGCTTTTGGGGGGCATTAAGAAATATCTTGCACAGCACAGACTGGTGCAAAAGACATGGGTAGAAACAGTAGAGCCAACACTGTTAGCTAGTGGAAGAGACTGTGGCCAGATATGAAGACTGACACTAAAGCTAAAGAGGAAACTTCTAGCTGTCAAGCAGAGTGGGTCTGAGTCCTCTGTGCAGTATCATGCAGTCTGATATTTTAGGAAGTCCTACCTCCCTCATTTTATGTCAAATGCATTGCAACTCAATTTAAATGAACTGTGCATAAAATTATATGAGTTGAAGGCCTCCCCGGCGGCGCAGCGGTTGAGCGCTGGGTTGCAAGGTTGCCCGCGGCCTCTGCAGCGGCGGTTTGATCCCCGGCCACCAGGCGGGGTCCCACATGGCGCACAGACCTCTCCTGCTGCACGCTGCTCCCCTCAGCAGTGTACTTTGTCAGTCTGCCTGTTCTGTTCCCCGCTCTGGCTCTGGTGAATTCTCTCACCCTCCCGCGCTTCTGACTGTACCCAGTGCTTGTATAAATGAATAAATAAATCTTTAAAAAAAATTATATGAGTTGAACTGAGTTGCAATTGATGGATAAACATATTTCATTTTGTCAAAGCTTAACGAAACATTAGTAACAATTTTATAGCTTTAGATTATTCACTTAGTATTTTCCTTGAAGATTTTCAACATTTTATTAAACTCTTGCAAATTATAAAGCCCAGGTTCTGTGTTTATGGATCCGAAGGTTAAATGGCCTTGCTGCCAACTACTGCTTGGGCTCGAAGAGAAGGTTTTCAAAGGGGAGTGGAGAGTGCAAGGAGGAGGATTTGTAGTACTTGCAATAGAAGGGCACAGGTGAAGTACTCAGAGTTATGGCAGTAAATGCTGCTCACTACCTATTCTCCTAGGAACAAGATGTCCATCAAATAAGAGCAAACCATGTTTGAAGATGTTGCATTTTTTCAGTTGTGACCATAGGTATCCAATAAGTCTTGCCAAATTTGGCAATATGACATAGGGACAGTGGAAAGAAAACCCTGCTAGGAAGTATGACTCTGAGTAAAGGATGAACGCCTAGACATGATGTATCTATTAGGTATGTGACTCTGGGTTTCACACATTTCCTCAGTTTATCCCTTCAATGTGAACTACTCCGTCCAAAGAGTACAGCATGGAAAGGGGTTGAGGGTTGGGGACTAACTTTATGCAAGAGAAACCTGACACACACCACCTCAGTCAGGTGACCAAAATCAAAATCAACAGGAATAAGTCATGTTGATAGTTTGTACCCCTGACCTAAGGAGAATGACACTTTACCTCTGTGTTCTCTGTCCCAAAACCCCAGTCTAAACAGGAGGAAAAAAATTCAAACAAATTCCAATAGAGGGGAACATTTTATAAAAGTCCTGACCAGTACCCTCATAACTGTCAATGTTACAAAAAAAGAAGGAAATCTAAAAATCTGTTAGTCAAAAGGCACTTAAACATACTTTTGGAAAAACATCTGTATTAGATATGTGTTATATAATATATAAAATATGTATATATTATATATTAAATATATACACAATACATACATATATAAAGATTATGCACATAAATAATACATATTAATATATAAATATGAAATATATAAAAACTTTTGTCCCCTGGGGAACCTTGAAGATCAAAGGAGGAGACTTTTTACTAGAAACACAGAACACACAAAAGATTTGGCCTCTGTCCTCACGACAAACTTGCAGAGGCAGGAGAACACATCTGAAGCAATAAGCAGATATCAGACACTAAACAATTAAGCTATAAATTGTAAGGCATAAACACAACTAATTTCCGAGGAAGTCAAACCACAGGCAGCTTTAAGATCCACTATTATAATTAGAACATCATACCTGATCATGAAACCATGCAATTGACTACTGTCCACACCCAAACACACTTATTTTTAACCATAATCTTAGTAGTCCTCTTAAGTCTTCTGACACCAACATGCTGTTAGATGGTATCTATCAAGTGATTTCATAGGAACAAGAGAAATTGGTGCTTTAGAAAGAAGTCATTTAAAACAGGCTCCCTGAGATCATTTCTGGATGTGCAAATTCCATGTGGATTATTTCTTCACTCATCTCTAGTGTCTCAACCTGAAATATGAAAGTGAAAGTTTTGATACATCACTGCCATTTAAGTACTGCTATAATGACAGTATCACAATTGGATTTTTTTCTTTACATTTTTCCATCTGCAATCTTGCCTTCTGTTACTCTGGGATTTTCCAGAATGGCATAATAATAAAGACTTGTGTTATTACAATGGTGTATGGAAAAGGCTCCAAGCAAAGGAATTTTAAAATATGCTCTTAGTAGGATTAAAGCCCTTTAACATAAGCACTGGTAGGGTTAACAAACGATCTACCATAAATATTTTCTCATTTGAACCTGACTCTAGTAATCAGTAAATGTAATTTGAATTGCTTTTCCAGGAGTTCTGAGTCACCCACTTTTTCCTCCTCTCTCTACTCATTAGTGAATTTGATTTCAAGAGGGCTGAAGAGACCTTAGTACATGGGACTCCAAGAGATAATTTGTTCCCTTGCAAAGTTAGCTTTGCAAGAGTAGCTCTTTTGGGACTGAATGTGCAAGGTTTGCTCCTTTAACACCATGCTCTTGCAACTGACAGCTAAGAGGACCCAGCTCCCCAACAAGTAATAAATGAGCTGCTGAGAGTTCATCTACCTCAATCTTCACCATGGCAGAGATGGTGTTTAAATTTGCAGACAACTTTTACTTGCTAATTGAGACAGTTCTTTGAGATGAAAACTCCTAGAAGTTGAATAAAACAGCTCAAGTAAAATGCTTTTCTTGGTTCCTGAATAATTATCTACATAACAGTTATTTGCCATGAAAATTAATAAAGATGCATCTCCATTGTCATGTTTTATATGCCCTTGTTCACTCAACTTCTAATTAGCACACACTGTCTGACCTCATTATTCCCCATACACAAATCTCTCTTTTTAGCAAACAGATCAACTTTTGGTTCCCTTTGCTAAAGAATGCTTCCCAAATGCCTTGAGGTGAGTGAAGAAGTAAAGATAGTTACTATCAATAGATATTTTTATTTTTTAATCTAGAACAAATTACATTTAGTGAATCACTCTAACATCCTAGGACCAAAATGACCCAAGAAATGAAGGGAGTCCAGTATTTTGCCTAACATGAGAACCTCATAAATAACTTGTAATGATTTGGAAGTGGAAAGAAAATGTAGCTTTATTTTGCCTCTAGTTAATGTTTTCCTTCATAAGCTCTCATCTACTATTTAGTTAGAATGGCTACATGTAGTTCAAAGATAATTCTAATCTGATTGTCTATTCAGACCTTTTAAAGAATGTTCAGTCTGATAGTCTTTCCTGCCTGCTACTTATCTTTCTAAGAGAGCATCTGGGTATCTGGAGAGAGCGGTGGTGTACACATCCTGTGAACTCGAGAGAAATTGAGCATGTGCTACCTGATACTTATGGGTCTCTAAGATCTTGTCCAACTGTGTGTGTCCTGTCAACCTCAATGCTAGATGTTGCAACTAGTCAATCTCTGGTCTATTCTCTTCATGTGCCAATACTCTCTTTCCGGCTTATCTGTCTGCTCTGCAGCACCAGACCAAAGGCAAGCCACTAGCCACTTGTCATGTTTTATATGCCCAAGTTTATGTCATGGGACTGGGTGTCAGATTGGTGTGGGAAAACTCAGGAAATGACCTCATTCCTGAGTGCTCAAGAGGAGTTAGGTGGGAGAGGAGAGGTTGAAAGAGACCCCGTGACTTCACATAACATATGGCTACAAATTCCCTGGCTCTTGATAGTCTAGGAACCTTAGAAACCACAACTCTGGATCCATACATGACTTCCTCTGTTTTCCCAATTAATATTCTAGCTTGTTCATACTTGGCCTCAGTACACACTTCAAGGAACAATTTCTAGTATTTGCCCTTGAATACTTCCTTCCTCACCAGAAAACCTTAGGTGCCAGAACTGGGAAATACACATAAGGACAAACTGATAAAAAGCAGGATCTCACGTTTATCATTTGTCTCACGTAATAACTTACAAGGAAGTTAATGATGTCATAATTATTAATATATCAAAATATATATAAATAAATCTTAGGAGACAATGTCAGAGACAAAAAATATTATTCTTTTATAAATAAAAAGGTTATCTAATGTGATTGGGGATACTTAAAAAATTATTTCTTTCTCTCATATAGTATATGTTGAATGTAATATTCATTTGTAATCTTCATACCCATTATCAGAGAGGGTAAGGCTGTTCACTCCAAAGAAAACTAGAGAGAGACAACAATTGTTCCAATCACATTACAAATAACTAAAGCAAAATCAACAATGTCGTCCATATTACAAATTGAATGTGCATTTTCTAAACTAAAATCAAAGTGGAAATTTATACAATATATTATTTAAAGAAGACAGAAAAAAAAAACAAAAGGGATAATTTTTTAAAGTCATGTGATTTCATAGAACTTGAAACAAAGCTCCTGACTCCAAATGCTTGAACCAAGTTAGTATTTTTTACACTGTCAAATTCCTGCCTCACTTTCCAAATGTGATGCCCTTATCTACAATTAAAAAAGAAAAGATCCATTACCTAGAACACACAGACCAGTTAGTTTTTGATATGTGCGACTATAAAATTTTAACATATCTTGGCAACAGTGTAATCTAAACAGGCAGCAACACCTTGTTTCTGTGTCTTGGGAGACAAAGCCCACCCAGAGATGACAAGTCTTACTGCTTCAGAGGGAAATGATGCAGGCGTGATTGAAGTGTAGCCTTTGGACTGCATCCACTATAGGACAAAAGCAAGGACCATATCCTTTCAGGCAGAAAGCATGAAAATTCTATATACCACTTTTTAAAAAGCAATCTGAATTCATCATAAAGAAACATAATTTCAGTTAAACAAAGTGCTCTGTAAATAGGTTGCACTTAGTATCTAAAACTATAGGAGTAGTTAAATAAATTATGTTGCATCCACACAATGGATTACACAAGAGTGATTAAACATCATGTTCCAGAATGTTAACTGACATTACTATTATGTAAAACCTTATTAGGAGAGAAGCAGTCATTAAAAAGTAGAATTTTTTTTTGTTTTGTTTTCAAAACAACAAATATATTCACCGACTAGAAAAAGAAAACAAAAGGCTAGCAACAGTTGTTCAGCATTATTTTTAAAAATTTTCTCCTTTTAATCTGAATTTTTAAAGTTTTATACAATAAAGCCATTGTTTTGATGTGAGAATATTATGATAGGAAATTGATGTGTTTAGTTCTATTTTTGAATCAGTTGACAAGCAAGCAAAGTAATTAGGAATGGTTTGAATATTTTAGTCTATATCCTTCCTACTAGACAACACAAACCCAATGCTCTGGTTATGTTCAGTGAAATCAGTCAATCAAGCAATTTACCACAGCACCCTTAGTGTATTTTATATATGTATGTAAAAGATAGTATTATATGTAATATAAATATTATATGTACATATATAGCCAAAATAGTTAATATTTAAGTGTTTACTTTCATTCAGTTATTACAACTCTAAACTGGTAAAGAACCTGACATAAACTTGAGACAATTGACACAATTACATCTTTATTTCTTACTTAAGAGAAACATCACCTAATCATGAAGAGAAACATCACCTAATCATCACTGTTAATATTGTATAGGGAAGTTTAATATCCATTGGTTCAGGCATCATAGTTTGAATGGTGTTTAATCACAAAATTCTTGGTTTACATTTCTTTACATATCTGTCTCAAAAGGGCAACATAAATTTCAAAAAATTTAGTTTGTTGGATTCTTGTTATAATCCTATTATAATATAGTGACTTCTTTTCTTTTGCCATTTCAAATATGCAAGTTTCATTTAACTTTTTATATTTACTTCTAGGATTTTTTTTTTTTTAGAAAATGTTCATTTATTGTTTTGAACAGGTAAAATATTAAAGTGAGTCAAACATCCAAAAGTTCAAAACAGCATATTCTAAGAAGCCTCCCTCCTATCCACATACCTCTGTACACAGTTCCCACCCTCCTCCAACAGACAACCCCTGTTATTAGTTTTTAGTTTATCCTTCAGAGAATGTTTAAATGCATATGCCAGTATAGTATATATTTTATGCACCTTATTTTATCCTTATTTTATGCTAATACTCACTTTCCTTTTATTACTTATGTACCTTAAAGATCTTTCCCAAACAATAAAGAGAATCCATTTTTTTTATAATTGCATAGTATTTTGTATGAATGTACCATGATTTATTGAACAGTCCCCTACTGACAGACCTCTAGGCTGTTTCCAATCTTTTGCAAACAATGCTGCAACAACTTAATACAAAATTAGTAAACAAATTCACTAGCTTATCTGTAAGATAAATTTCCAGATATTGAATTGCTGGGTCAAAGGATGCATACTTTTATAACTGTTATGCCATTGCCAAAAAGTAGTTATAACAATTTAAATTTCCCCAGCAATGTGTGAAAATGCCTGTCTCCCACACTGTTGCTATGCTAAGTTATCAAACTCTTAGCTTTTGCCAAATTGGCAAGAAATGGTATGTCAATTTAGCTTTATTTATTTATTTTTTTAAGATTTATTTATTTATTTGTTTGTTTGTTTGTTTGTTTGTTTATTTATACAAGCACTGGGTACAGCCAGAAGCGCGGGAGGGTGAGAGAATTCACCAAGCCAGAGCGGGGAACAGAGCAGGCAGGAGGACCGAAGTACACTGCTGAGGGGAGCAGCGGGCGGCATGTGGGACCCTCCTCCTGTGGCCGGGGAGCAGCCGGGGATCGAACCAACGCTGCAGAGGCTGCGGGCAGCTTTGCAACGCAGTGCTCAACCGCTGTGCCACCGAGGAGGCCCTCAGTTTAGTTTTAAAGACCTTTCTCTCTTACTATGTGTGAGTCTGAGAATCTTTGCATGTAATTAAGGGTAATTTTTTGTTTCCCTTTTGGTGAATAAGTATTTTCTTATTAAAATTATAGGAACTCTATATATTAAGGAAATGAAATCTTTGCAATGATCTTAAAATATTTTTTCCCAACTTGCCATCTTTTGATTTTGATAAGTATGAAAAACATACGACATGCACATTAACACACACATTTGAATATATTGATCTTTCACTTAAGGCTTCTGAATTTTGTCAAAGTTTACAAAGCCTTCCTTTCTAAGATATGAAGCTTCCTTAATTTAATGGGTCTGTTTATTCATACTAACTTTTCTACAGACTTGGATTTTTCTTGGTATACAGTGTAAAGTATGGCTTCAACTTTATTTTATACTTCATTTTCTCACATCACTGTTTTTCAAATATTTGCTAAATAGTTTACTTTACCATTTATTTGCAATATTCCCTCTTCATATATTAAAAAAATTATATCTTTTCTGAATCTTCTATTTTTTCCATTTTTCTGATTATATTCACCAACAACACCCAAAGTCAATAACTAAGGCTTGATAGCATACATTACTATCTGGAACATCTAGTTCTCCTAATTTTTGCTCTTTTTCAAAGTTTTTCTAGGAAAAAAATATCTTAGCAAAAGTTTTCCCTGGTTCTGAAGAAAAAGAAAATGTCTTTGGTATTTTTCAGGCACTGTGTCAAATTTATAATTTAACTAATATCTCTATAACATTGTCTTCCTAACCAAGAATAGGATATGTTCTTTTCAACTTTCTTCAATTATTTTAATAATTTTGGGGTATGATATGCATGTGATTTATATTAAAGAAATGACCAATTTTATTGTTTTTTTAATCCAGGTTAATGTTGAATTTTTTGGACAGTCTTTACAGCATTTATGAATAAAATACAATTTCTTTCTTAAATTCAACAATATTGTGAATTATGACAACAGATTTTCTAACATGTGAGTCTTTTTTTTTAAGTAAAACATCATGGTTTGTTCTAATCTATCTGGATTATGTCTATGGATATTTTATTCAGAATTCTGTATTCATAAGTGAGACTGGTCTGTGATTTTCCTTTTGTGTAATTTTTGTTAGGTTCTTATATCAATTTTATGCTAGCTTCTTTATTTTTATGACACATTAATTTATTCAAATACCAGACTGATCATGCATAGTCCAAGAAAACTCAAATAATAAACCAAATATAATCAGATGTTAAAGACTGGCTACCAGTCTCAGCATGTTTTGACTATTTTTTTTCAAGCTCTGAATAGTTGTAGGGATCTCAGCAGGGGTTGAAGGAACAAGGTCAACTTTGGCCCAGTGCCAAAATGTGGCCAACTGAGGTTTCTGTTAAGTCACAGCAGCATTTATTAGCCCAGGGGCTTTCTCCACCAGGTAACAGACAAATTGGGTCATGATTCTAGAAAGGAAGTCAACATAGCCTGTCTGAACATCATAGCCCAGATAGACACTATGCTAACTTCTTTAAAAGATTTTGGAGATTTTCTTCCTTTATCCATGTCCTAGAGCAACTGAAATATCACTAAAAGGATCTGTTCTTTAATGGATCACAGAATTTTCCTATGGAATCATCTGGTCTTAATACTGTTGAGGGCTAGTAATAGAACAAGTACCTCTGTTTCTGTGATACAGCTGTTCAGATTTCCTATCTAAACTGATAGTTTTTCACAATTTTCATCTGCTTCAAGATATCTTTCTGGTGACTTTGATCATTTACAATTTAACTAACTTCTCTTTCTTTTTTCTTATAGTTTCTCCTTACAGACAACTTTATTCTAGCTTCTTTATCATCACTTATTATTAAATGAGTTGACTTTTATTTTTGTACAGCAAGAGACATTAACCAAAACAAAGACATACCCTACTGGTTGGGAGAAAATCTTTTGCACACAATACAACTGATAAGGGACTGATCAGGAAGATCTACTAAGAGCTCACATCACTCAACAAAAACAAAGTAAACAATCCAGTCAAAAAATGGGCAGAAGAGCTAAAAAGGCACTTCTCCAAAGAGGAAATGCAAATGGCCAACAGGTATATGAAAGAATGTTCAAAATCACTTATAATTGGTGAAATGCAAATTAAAACCACAATGAGATACCACCTTACACCAGTGAAATGGCACATATTAAAAAAACTAGTAACAACAAATGTTGGCAAGGATGTGGAGAAAAAGGAACTCTCTACACTGTTGGTGGGAATGCAAACTGGCCCAACCACTATGGAAAGCTATGAGGAAGTTCCTCAAATTACTAAAAATGGAGCTTCCATATGACCCAGCAATACCACTCCTAGGGATCTACCCGAAGGTCACAAAAATATCAATATCCAGATAAAGGCCACAAAACAACCCCAATAGAGGACTGAAAGTTTTTTATCTGAGAAGGTTAAAGCAAAGGGTATTTGAACTAAAAACTACTAGTTAGAGTTGGTGGTGGATGTACCATTCACAAAATATGGAAACACATGCAACTTGGACCTTCCTACCAACCTTGTCCCACTTAACTTAGACCTCTAAGGCAGTCACCTCCAGGCAGAAGATTGGAAATTCTACACAATCTCACTAGCCCAAGTACAAAGAGCTCCTCACTGAAGTCTCAGTATATCATTCAAAAACAAAGCCCACACTCAACAAGTCCACTTACGTGCTCCAACATTCCAGAGTTTTAGTTCCTATTTTGCTCTGCTTGGGCTGCCATAACAATACCACAGAGAGAATGGTTTAAACTCACAAACTTTTAGACAACTATTTTCTCATGCTTCTGGAGACTAGGATTCCATGATCAAGGTGCCAGAAAATTCAATTGATGGCTTGCAGATAGCTGCCATCTCATTGTGTGCTCACATGACCTTTTCTCTGTAATCCTCTTTGAAGAAAAAGTGAAAGTGAGCTCTCAGGTATATCTTCTCATAGGACATTAATTCAGTGGGTCAGGGCCCCACATTTAAGACCTCATTTAACCTAAATTACCTTCTTATAGGCCTCATCTCCAAATACAATCACATTAAGGGTTAAGGCGTTAGCATATGAATTGGGCAAAGGGATACAAATATTCGTTCCATAAAAGTTTCCCAAACATTGTCAAACCAAACAAACTGTAATCTATAAGACTCCAATATATGGGTAGTGATTACCTACCAACCGCTTCTTACTTGACTGTTAACCTCTGGTGTGTATTTGAGTCATGCCAGGGTGTGACTAAGTGGAAAACATCTCCAGTTTCAGACCATTGTTTAGACCTCTGGGCCTAAAGCAGACTGGTTGTGGCACTGCCTTCTGTGGACACTACTACACCTTGCAGTCTTATAAAACTGATAGAGATGGGAAACCGAGAATGCTAATTCACATTTTCTTTTCACTAAATATAAATGTGCATTGATCAAAAATATCTGTGGATTGGTATATGGGACTATCTACTGTGTAAGAACTGTTTTGTCGATGTACAAAGCCTTCACCCTAATAATCCTTAAGCACAGGGGGATCCCCCATTACTAACAGAGTCTGGTGATTGCTTCACATTGCAAACCAACCCAAGTTGAGACGTTCATATGCCAATCCATCAACCAAGTCTTACTCTACTTATGTGGGTTTTTCCCCTCCCTCCCATCTGTGTGTAAGGGCCTGAAAGGAAACTGATGCATCGCAAAGTCAGCCTTGAACGGTGAGTTTATGTGAGCTATGTTGTCCCTTTGTTTGCTGCTGACAAGCATAAAGAACCACTTTCACTGCTGATAATAATGGTTAATTTATCACATCCAGCCGAGGCTGACCTCTGGGTGTCCCAGCCCCTCCATCACCTTCACACCTGCTCAAGCTAATTGTTAGAGCCAAGTGTAAATGAAAATCAACTGGGCTAATAATGAATGGAGCCCATTACTCGCAACAGCACATTGCTTTACGAAGGTTTATCAAGAAACATTATAACCAGTGCCCCCGTCACAGTTCCCTATTTCATAGATGAGAAAACGCAAGCAAACAAGGGAGGACCAGCACCTGAAAACAGGCACAGAACCTACAAACTGAACATTCGGCTCTAGCTTCCAGAGCCCTGGAATAGCTACACTTTACCAAAATTCACTCACACAGTACCAAAAGAAAGGGTTTAAGATATCTCTCCCAATGTTGTTGTCATCTGTTTATATAAGCAAATGAGATCATTACTAGATATGAAGACCTTAATTAATATGCTAATCTCATTACTCCATCAAAACCATTCTTTAAAGCGGTTATTTCCGTGGCTTCTCCAAGTCACTGACACCTGCCCTAGAACTGCCTTGCCATTCCCTTCTGAAAGCACAGACCCAGCTCCCAAATGTTTGACATGAAATAACCGGAACTCCCATTAAAGAAAACTGTCAAAAGTAATTTAGAGAGTTTCATATGAATATTTTATTGAGTAAGAAACAAACTGTTTGCAAACAGAGAGACTTCCCAACAGAATATGGTTGAGAAGTTCTCAGTTCTCAGTAATTATAGCTCAGTTTATAAAGCATGAGGGAGTAATTAGATTGGTTTCTAATGTGATTTGTTACTAGGAACTTTCCCTTCATTTTCATTACATAAACATACTTTATTTTTTAGCTAGGAAGCTGCAAAGCCTCACTAATATGAAGAAAGCTTAAGTTTTGTTTAAGGTCAGTGTAGGGTAAAGAAAATATCAGGCTTTTCTGCCCTTCCGCCATCAGGATAGATGATGGATCCTTGTCCTGAATGCATGCCTGATGGTGGGAACCTGGAATAGGGTGTGGGCATAGGTAGATGGGATTCAGCTGAGCTAAGACTGTGCTTTTAAGGGCGGCGTCACGGGGGGACGCCAGCAGCACCAGCACCAGCAGCAGCAGCCGCCGCAGCCGAAGCCGAAGCCGAGAAGCAGCAGAACGAACGCTAGAGAGCCCAGATAGAGTGAGGACTTGCTGGGGGCTGGGAGGCAGGCAGCCAGCACCCCTGCCTGCCATATGCCTGGTGAACCCCAAATAAAAAACCTGCAAAACTACTGAGGACTCTGACTCCTCCTTTACCCGATCTGCATGGGATCAGAAAACCTGCCTTGTGCCCTGTCCTGCCTTTACAGTCAGAATCTGCATTTCAGTTTTAGTTATGTGAGTATGAGTGGTCTAAGGGAATAGTCCAACTGTGGCCTCTGTTTTAATTTCTCTTTAACAACTAAGTATCTTCAAAAGGCAAGTAATAGACTATTTGGAACTATCAACTATAGTTGGAAGATTTAGTGCTGAGAGTGTACACAATCACTTCACAATGCCAGAGTGGAAGCTGAATGTATTTGGGGAAAATTTTTAAAGTTTTTTCATGTAGTAATACATTTATTATTTTAAAATGTATTTACAAGTAGTCAAGATTCCCATTTCAGCCATAAATCAGAGGGATCATTTATTCCCAGAGAATTCAATGATAGCAGGAAATGCTATTAATCCCATGCATCTGAGCACATACTTCACCTGCACGTCTACCAGCTGATCCTCTGGATGCATACACATGTCAGACTTCTGAGCCAGCAGTTTGGGATCAGTTTAGACCAAATAATGAATGATACATTTTAAATCAGTTGTTTAGAGAATACAAATAACTGGGTTAAAACCTGAACAACCGGGCCTCCCCGGTGGCGCAGTGGTTGAGCGCTGGGTTGCAAAGCTGCCCGCAGCCTCTGCAACACCAGTTCGATCCCCGGCTGCTTCCCCGCCCTCAGGAGGGTCCCACATGGCGTGCAGACCTCTCCTGCCGCCCGCTGCTCCCCTCAGCAGTGTACTTCGGTCCTTCTGCCTGCTCTGCTCCCCGCTCTGGCTCTTCTTTCACCCTCCCGCGCTTCTGACCATACCCAGTGCTTGTATGTATCAATAAATAAATAAATCTTAAAAAAAAAAAACCTGAACAACAGAGGCTGATTCCCCATGATATTGTCTTCTTGCCTGATGGCCAAGTTAAACCTGGAGGATGATCAGGACCTTCATATTGACAAGGACTTTATCATTGGCCTTAATCTGGGCATCTTCTTGAACTAGATTTTGTGATATCTCCTGGAGAGATATGTTAATCAGTGACTTATGTAGTATCTGCCTAATAACCTTAAATGTTAAGGACACCATTCCAAATGTATGCCTCTGCCTGCAATATGACAAGGCCAGGCAAGTGAGCACATGCTGCCCTGAACAGCAGTATCCACTGGTCCCAGAGGAACAAAGTATGAATTTGTGCTGAGGGAAGGCAGGCTGTAGGGAAGGGAGAGAGACAGTTCCACAGATAAATATGACTGGGAAATAATGGCTTGCATTACATTTAATGGGAATTCTTTTTTAATGCAGAATTTCTTAAAAGGTACGAAACACTACCAGTCTTTTGACTTCCATGAATATAGAAACTGTTTTACAGAACACCAGCAAACATCCTGAATAACACTACTGTTCAACAGCATATAAAATGGAAACACTAATTGAAGGGGCTGCCCAAACATAGACCAAATATATCACCTCAGGAAGAAAGAACAATTATAAATTTATGTACTTATACGTCTGTGGTAAGGGATACAAACTGTGCTAGCTTCTTTAAAAATCTAATATGGGTCCTCCCTGGTAGCCTAGGGGTTAAGTCTCAGCGCTACCCTGAGGGCCACCACTACAGCCTAAGTTAGATCCCCCACCAGGAAGCTAACCCACATGGCACAGCAGACCTCTCCTGTCTTGCCCACTGCTCCCCTTAGCAATGTATTTCAGTCAATCTGCCTGTTCTGCTCCCACTCTGTCTGGTGAATCCTCCCACCGTCCCCCTGCACTTCCAGCCTGCACCCCAGTTCTTGCATGAAAAATAAATGAAATCTTTTAAAAATTTAAAAATTAAAAATCTAAAATGAATGAGTTTTTGGATTTTGGATCATTTAGCTGTTGTTGCAATACATAGTGGACAAACTCCAAATCTCAAACACTTATAAACTGCAGACATTTACTGCTCATTGACTGATCTCTAGTCTGACTGGTATAGTTTGACTTCAAGCTGTAGGTCAAATTCAGATGTGGTCCAGATATTTCTCAACTAGGATTCCAAGCTAAAAAACAGCGGCTACTTTCAGCATTCTTTTCTCACGCTATCAGGCAGAAGTACAAAATTGCTGTCAGTCACCAAACCATTTAAACTTTAGTTTCAGAATCAGTACACTATCACTATTACCATGCCCCATTGGCCAAAAAATGTCACATGACTAAGCTTAACTTTAGTCAAGTAGGGAAGTATATTCTAGCCACAGGGAAGCCAGGTAAACGTAGGAGGAAGGAAGGATAGCAGAAAAATAATAATATCTACTCCACTGACTGTAATTTCAATGCAAGATTTAAGTATATGTGTGGGAATTTAATATTTCTATTCTTTTAAGTACAAATGTCCTAGTTAATAACTCAATCCTACAAATGATTAGACATGACAATAGGAACGCAGATGTTACATCTATTCTGTGATTCTTCTTTCTGCTTTGGACAAGTCAATAGCTGGTATTTATTTGTACTAATCCAAGGGAGTTAACATATTATGGCATCTTCCAGTTGACTTGGTTGTATATCCTGAATGTGAACCCCACAGTCAACAAAAATATGAAAGATCAGTGATTCCTATACATGTTTCCTACATAGTGTAACAAAAACCATACAATTAGCAGCTTAAAACAACACACATTTATCATCTCACAGTTTCTGTGGGTCAAGAGCATAGGCACAGCTCACTTGGGCCCCCTGCAGGACTACAATCAAGGTCTGGGTTCTCATCTGGAAACTCAAGTGGGACAGGGTCTGCCTCCAGGCTCATTCAGGTTTTGGGCAGGATTCATGTGCTTGTGGTTGTAGTCCCATGGCATCTTGCTTCTTCAAAGACAGCAAGGAGATAAAGACTCTCAAGCAATTTTGGTAGCAATTCTGCTAGCAAAACAGAATCTTAAATAATAATATCACATGAGTGACAGCCCATCACCTTTGCCACATTCTATTACTCAGAAATATATCACAGGTTCTTCACACCCACAGGGGAGAGGATTATACAAAGGCATAAACAGCAGGAGATAGAGATTGTGGGGACAATCTTAAGGTCTATCCCTCTTAATTAGAAACCAAGATAACATATTATTTGTATCCCACTTTATTCTAACTTTGACCAGCCTCTCTCAATGGCGAATCACTCTTCACTGTTTTAGAATTACATTCACATTTAGATGAACCCACAGCCACTGGTCAATTCTATTTTACATTACATCTTAAGATCTTTTTTAAAGTAAGAAACTTCTTTAGTGGACTGGCCAATGCTGTTCAATCATTGAGTAGTCAGTATCATTAGCACTGGAAAGGCTAAGAAATCATTACAGCCAGAAAAGGCCCAAGTACCAATTATTGAGCTGTCATGATTTATGTTCGTGCTTGATGTGACCAACATAAGTCAGCTGGTTATACACGGAAATGCCACCACTGACTGTCAAGAACAGCAGCATATGACTCATGCTGTGTCTACCCGGAGCAGAGCACTCAGTCAATTCTAAATGTATAAACATCAATCAAATAAATGATT
>NW_023601145.1:0-22728 GCF_014898055.3 Talpa occidentalis
TGTGGCACCATGTGTATGTGTGCATGACCTTGGAGTCACGTGGCGTGTGTGTGCACACCTGTGAGCAGTGTGTGTGTGTGTGTGTGTGTGTGTCTGTCTGTCTGTTCCAGCTGCTATAACAAACACACCACAGGCTGGGGAGTGTATATAATCAATGGAACCTTATTTCTCACAGTTCTGCAGCTAGAAGTCCAAGATCAAACTGGCAAAGATTTGGTGTCTGGTGAGGCCCTGCTTCCTGGGTCATACCCTGTGTCCCCCCAAGTGGAAGGGGCGATGGAACACTGGGGTCCCTTCTATAAAGGCACTGCCCCCAGTCATGAGGGCTCCCCTGTCCCAGCCACCTCCCCAGGACTTCACCTCCCAGTACCATCACATTGGTTTAGGATTTACTAGTCTAGTTTGAGGGCACGGGTATTCAGATCACACAGGTGTGATCCGTGCGTGCGTGTGTGCATCTGCATGTGTGGCATTGGGAAGATCTTCCTTTAATTCCATTATTAGTCACTGTCGAGACTATCAGACTTTTCATTCAACAGTCGCTCACTGCCAGTGTCCCGGCAATGGGCTTCTGTTCTGGGCGCTTGGTGGGCAGCAGGTGGTGGAAACCAGGCAGGTGATGTCCTCCATCCTGAAGCCAGGCCGGCCTCATAGGGTCGTCGGAGCTGGTGGGTTGTCCTGCGTGGCACATTGGCTGTATTCCCCTCAAATCCTCATGCAGGCCTCGCGGGGGTTCCCCTGTCTACCACCCCCTGCCTTGCATCCTGCTTCATCCCTCCCGCTCAGGTGGTCCGCGCACGGTCAGCAGTTTCCTTGAGTTCAGGATATTTATTTATATTATGCCAATGACTTGAGCAAAAGCATCCCAGATGGCTGTGACCAGGTCAGACCTGATGTGGCAGGGCCCTAGCAGCTGCAGCTAGGGTGACTCCCCTGGGAGCCAACCGAGCTGTTGTCCCAGTAAGCACCTGCCTTCCAGGTACAGGACCTGCCTTCCAGGTGCAGGCAGGCGGCAGCTTGGCCCTTCCGGTATCGAACAAATTCCATCCCTCAGACCTCAGACAGCAGTGATAAAGGATGTCTAACTCATCACTTAAGCGTCATATTGACAGTGGCCCCCCAGCAGGAGGAACCACCAAGAGCAGCCCAGCCCGTGCCAACTGCCCTCCTGTCCACGCTGGCTCCCTGCTCCTGCCAAAGAAGCAGGGCCCCCGGGCCCATAGGCTCCACCAGGCCGCATGGGCCTCTCTCCAAAGGTCTCCAGCAGTGCCCGAGGAGGAGCCAAGAGGCGAGGGGCCTAGGTTTCCTGTTTCTCGGGGTTTTCAGCATCAAGGAAGCCGGGACTTGCGTCCATTCTGAGGGCAAACCAGGATTCAAATTCCAACTCCATCACCTGCCCGCACAGGGCAGCAGGAACCAGGGCGGCTTAAACCACAGACTTCTATTCTCCCACAGTTCCAGAGGCCAGAAGTCCAAAATCAAGGTGGCAGAGGGCTGTGCTCCTTCAGAAGCTCAAAGGAGGCTCCTTCCTGCCCCGTCCAGCTCCCGGCAGCTCCCAGCGGCTTCTGGCAGCCCTTGATCGTGGCCACATCACTTCAGCCTCTGTCTTGACACAGCCCGCGGCACCGTGTGTGTCTGTCCTCTCTTCTTACAACGAAGACACCTGTTGTTGGGTTCAGCATCCACCCCAAAATCCAGGACGACGCTATCTCAAGATCCTTAACTAGTGGCATCTGTAAAGACTCTACTTCTAAATAAGGTACCATTTTGAGCTTCCAAATGGACATGAACTGGGAGACTCACTGCTCAACCCCAGTACACCAGCCTTAGGTTTCCGAGGACATTCGTTTAGCCTCCAACCTCAGTTTCCCCACAGGTGAGGCAGGGGCAGTAATTCCGGGTCACACCTCCAGCTCATTTGTTAGGCAAGGTAATTTACAGAACGCCCCGCCCAGCCCTAGCCCAGGCATTCTAGAACTGTTACTTTTCCTCCCCATGAGCACACCTGGGCCAGTACTGTTCAGGTGCAAGCTGAGCCCCAAGCCCTCTATAGGGTAAGTAAAGATCAGAGCTGCCTGGGGGCTCACCAGGGCTCCCCAGGGATTCAGAGGCAGTGGGTCTGACAGGAGTGGAGCCCAGGTGCTTCTAGTAAGTTCCCAGGTGAGCTGACACTGCAGGCCGGGGTGGGGGGGTGGGGAGAGGAAACAGTGAGAACTACCCTCCTAAGGACTGGGTTCAAGTGTTAAACACAACCCCACCAAAAAAGCAGGGAGCAGGACGATGTGCTGGGCATGGTGGTGGCCAGCTGCATTGTGACCCCGCAGGGAGCTCGCTGCCGGCCCTTGGGGAGGGGCCTCTCATCCTCAGCCGGGCCTCCACCCGGGTCAGTGACCAGGAGGTCCTGCCGACAGTGAGCTGAGAACAGCCTCGTCCTGATGACAAATGGCGCACCCCACTGGCTCCCCTGCCACCCAGAGTCGCAGTCTCGGGGTGCCAGGGGCGCCCTGCGTCAGGACGGCTCGGGGCAGGCAGTGGGCCAGGGGGCCTCTTCTGCGTCCGGGCTGCAGGGCCAAGGTCACTGACGTGCTCTTCTCCCGGGAGTCACGGGACGCAGAGGGCAAGCCAGGGCACTAAAACAAAGCACGGCCAAGGCCTCTGCCCCCCCCATCATGGCCGTCCCTCAGCCAGAGCACCCACAGGGCAGTGCCTGCTCGCTTACCCGCAGTGGGGCCTCTGTAGGTCTGCTGAGAAGAGAGCTGAGGGGTTGTTTGAGGGCCCCGGCCTACCTGGGCACCCAGGGGTGCCTTCGTAGCCTACTGTGAGCCTGGGGCAACTGTCGCACTTGAGGGCGGGGCCTCTCCTCCCAGCTCACCTCTGCATTTTGGCGGAGACATTGGGCAGGCACAGAAAGTGACCCAGGGAGGGCCTCCCCCTGGTGGCGCAGGCAGTTGAGCGACGCGCTGTGAAGCTGCCCGCAGCCTCTGCAGCGCGGGTTCGTTCCTGGCTGGCGAGGGTCCCACAAGGCGCAGCAGACCTCTCCTGCCTCGCCCGCTGCTCCCCTCGGCAGTGTGTTTCGTCAGTCTGCCTGTTCTGCTCCCTGCTCTGTCTCTGGTGAATCCTCTCACCCTCCCGTGAATCTGGCCTGTATCCCGGTTCTTGTATAAATAAATAAATAAATCTTTAAAAAAAAAAAAAGTGACCAGGAAGCAGAAAGGGGCAGGCACGTCTGCCCACCTCTAAGGACCTGTCTACCAGGGGTGCTGTTCTGTGGCCACCTGCAGCAGCTGCACACACCGACTATGTGCTCGGGCCACGTCCTCTGTCCAGAAAGACTTGCCAGGAGAAGGCTCTGCCCTGCAGCCGACCTCCCGGGTGAATAACAGATGCTCGGGCAGGCCCCCCTGCAGCTGGAGGGGTTGCACTGTGGGCAGCGGGGAGTGGGAGGGGGAGACTGCAGCATCCTACACAGGGGGCAGTAAACGTAGCTCAGTTAAAGGAGAACCTACAGGTGTCCTGCTGGCTCTGTCCACAAGGGCGATTGCCTTTCCCCTCTGGCAGCCCAGGGATTGGCACAACCAGTGCAGGACCCTCCCCCAGTCCCACACCCATTCTCACTGACTGGCCCTGGGGCCTCTGGGGCTCACCCCCAATCACAGAGCAGGACACTGAGCTGCCTGGGTGGACCCCGGACCTCTGAGCTGGTGCTTTGCGCACGCAGCAGGGAGATGAGCCAGGAGGGAGCCGCGAGCAGCTGCTGGGGACCCCGCGGCCACCTGCAGGGCAGGAATGGGGTTGCCCTCTGGACAGCTCTTGCAGAGTGTCTCTTCCCATACACCTGGTCCTTTCTGCTTGACCTCCTCCAGTAGAAGAGGGGTGGGGGACCCTCCTAGCCCTACAGTCTGTGTCCCTTCCCAGAGGAGGAAACTGAGGCCCGGAGAAGATGTGTGTAGCGGCTGGAAGGCACAGAGCTGGCTCCTCCATGATACGCGCAGACGGGTAAAGGAGGGTCCTGGAGCCCTCCGGGGCTTTCTCAGGTTTTTACGGCACTTTCACCTGTAGTGCAGCAGCCAGGTACACGGCAAGCGGGGTGCCGGGGGGTCAGGAGGCCTCCCAGCCCCCAGCAAGTCTTCCCTCTGGGCTCCTCTGGTGTTCTCTCTCCCCTGCTCCCTCCTGCCTCTCTCCTGCCTCTGCTTCTCTCGGCAAATATCTCAATACTCCAGTCATGGCCCACAGAAGTAAACAACACAGCTACAACAATGTAACAACTGCAGGTGCCCATCAGGCAGGGCAATCCTAATGGCAGGAGGGCAGAAAAGCCTGAAAACCATTTACCCTACAATGGGCCAAGCCCAAGGGCGGGGTCTCCTGGGCTCTCACTTGACCTGGCCATCTATTGGGCTTCCTTGGTGTGAAATGCCTGGGAACCCAGCTGTCAGGGGGAACTGCTGCTGAGGAGTGTTTATTGCTCACAGACCCCAAGGAAGAAAAAGCCTCTTACCACCGGGGCCCCACAGGAAGCACCAGGGCAAGTAGAGAGAGTCGGGACTGTGATCAAGAGCTTTGTTGTGGCTTCCATGGAAGGAACAAGAAGGTGAGGTGAGCAGGCTTAGGACGGGCTTGTTTGGAGAATTCCAGCTGGCTCTGGGCCCAGGGATGTCCCCGGTTTTCCGGTACCTGGCCCTGGGTGATGACATGAGAGAGCCTCAGAGAGGAGGGGATGGAGCCAGCTCTGGGCTGGTTGGTTTGCATTTGAACAGTGCAACCCTGAGAGCCAGACTCCCCTGAGGTAGGGGGTGATGTGGGGAGCAATGGTCAACAGAGGCAAAAAGGTAATTTGGGCACAGCTTCAGGGTGTGGAGAGCATCCCAGGCCTGGAGGCTGAGTCCTGAGGATGCCCGACAGTTCCAAGAACTGGATTGAGACGCCAGAATGTGAATTGCAGCTACCCAGGCTTTATGTGATATGTATGTGGCTTACGTGGGTCATATGCTTTCTGTACTTCTGTATGTTTTATATACGTGTTATGTATTATTTATATGCCATATATTCTATATTTAAAAAGAAAACTTTTTATTGGAGTGAAATACACATACCAGAAGTGTCTGAAGCATCAGCTTAGACCTTGATATGTGTTCACAGAGTGGAAATGCCAGTGTTGCCAGCACCCAGATGGAGAGAGAGAAATAGAACCACCCCCACCTCCCCACGAGCCCCTTCATGGGCAACCACATTCCGGAGCCCACACTAGACCTGTTCTGTGTAACACATGCACTGCTCGCCCCTTGTAAGCATCATGTCTGTATGGCTGGCACTGAGCGATGCCCCCTTTGCGGGAGTGCTCCCTCTTTGCGGGAGTGCTCCCCCGGTGGGGAGTGCACCATTTCTTAAATATTTTCCCATTGATGAACATGTGGGCTATTACAGTCTGGGACTATTACAAACAGGGAATGTTCTTGGTGTATTTGGGGGCATTCTTGTGGGGTTAATGCCAGGATGGGGGTGGGGGGGGTTGCTGGGAAATTAAGTCTGCAAATAAATGTCCAGCTTTAGAAGAGAAGGCCAGACTGTTTTATAAAATGGTTGCTGCAGAGATCTGCTGCATAAGTCACCCCAAAACTTGGCTTTAAACACCAATTTATTATTCAGCTATTTTTAAAAAATGAAATCTTTGCCATTTGTGACATGTTTGGAAGTTGAAGGCCTTATGTTAAGTGCAATACGTGAGGCGGAGAAGGACCAATACTGTATGATTTCACTCATGGGAGGAAAAGAAACAAAGTAAATGGACAAATGAAACAAAACTAAAGTAAACCCTTAAATTTTGATAACAGAATGGTAGTTTCCAGAGGGAAGGTACAGGATAGTGACTAGAACTTTGGTGTGTGAGCGGCCTGGTGCACACGTGTTGAGGTGTCAGTCTGTACACCTGAGACCTTCACAGTGTTGTGAACCAATATTACCTCAATAAAATTCACATGGGGTGTGTGTGTGTGTGTGTGTGTGTGTGTGTGTGTCTGTGTGTGTGTGTGCTCGCATGTGCACGCATTTCTCGCGACTCTACACTCTGGCTGGACCCAACTGCTCTCCTTTGACTAGAAAGGTTTCTTTACGCTCCTGGCCGGGATCGCTGAGGGCACTGGCTCTGGGGAGGCCGCCTGGGCTTGGGGGGGCATGGCAGCATCCAGCAGTTGGGTCTCTTACTGGCTGACTTCCAAAGAGCGAAAGCCAGGAGCCCCCAGGTTTCTTCAAAAGATCCCACGCCCTCCAAAAAAATAAGAACTGGCACAGCGTCACTTTGAGTTCACTTTCTCAGCCAAAACAAGCCAGAAGGTCAGATAGATCCAAGGGGAGACGCCTCTCCCCCTGTAAACGCAGGTCAGCCGGAGGGGGATGGATGAGCCAGGCTTGGAGACCACCCAAGGTTTGTACCAGTTTCCTCACCCACTTGCAGTATCTGAGAATTAGGATTATTTCCTGTCTTTCCCAACCCAGTGCTACATGAAGCTCTACGAAACCATCGTATTTTTAAAAATGGAAGAAAGAAACACTCCGGAGTATCCTGCCCTCCAAAGGGAAGCGGAGAGGCGGCTGCCCCCACCCAGCTCCCCACCTAGCCCCGACCTCCTGCCTGATCCCTCCCAAGGAGGGAAGCAGGACTCTGGCTGTGGAATATGCTGTCTCAGTCACTTGCAGTTGTGTGGGGGCTGCCTTCTGGGGGATTTATATTTGCATAAACCGGGGAGAGTTTGGCTGCGGGAGAGCTATGAGCAAAGGTTCGCAATAGCAACACAAATGCTCTGAAGTGCTTAAAATAAAACCTGGTAAAGAAACAGGCCAGTTAAGAGAAGATGTGATTACCCAGCTGTCATCTGAAATTCCTGTTTGGCTCTCAAATCCTCTTCAGTGTTTGCCTGACTTTATGTTTCAACTGGCTGTGGAATAGAGATGGTGTTTACTTTCCAAAGACTCCCGGGTCTGGGCTCAGCACCAGGGAGGAGACACGGTGGTCCCTGTCCTGGAGATGGAAAGTCTGGGTGGGCGGCTGTGTGGTCTGGGGAGGGTGGGGCCCGGAGGGTCTTAGCAACAGGAATGAACTCGGTGGGCACTGACGCCCCGCCATAAATGCAAGCACATACCTGAGCTCAAAGAAGGAGAAAGTCTGGGGTGGCGAAACGCAGGGGTGAAGCAAGAGGGTCGGGCCTGCTGCACAGCTGGGGTGTGGGCTCCAAATGCAGACCCCAGCTTGGGGCTGGACCTTGCATCTGTTTGAGACGGACAGTAGGGACAGAGACCGCCGAGCCAACCGCTGACCAGCTGCCCGGTGACAAGGGACAAAATAGCCCTGGCTGCTGGCCCTGGAGACGACTCGGGACCCTTGCCACATCCAGGGGCCTGGGCTGGGGCCAGGGGCCAGGGGAGCGCAGGGAGCACTTGAGTAATGGTGCAGAGTTTCTGTTTGGAATGATGAAAGGTTCTGGAAATGGATAATGGTGGTTACACAACACTGCGAGTACAGCCGATGGCCCTCGCTACGCCAAGTGGTTCAATACATTTTGTTATGTTTATTTGTCACAGTTCGAAACGAAAGAAAAAATATTGGAAAGATGGAGGCAGCGTTAGCAATGTCTGCACATGGCGGGAGCACCCACCGGGAAGCCCCAGACAGGCCATGGGAACATGCTGGGCCACAGAGAAGGCGCCCCGCGGGGTGTGGCTGCGGGACAGGGACCAGCAAATCCATGGTTTCTACACACTTAGAAAGCGCAATGCCGAGGAACCCCCATAGCAGTAGCAGGATGTCACTCCCAGGAGCAGCAAAGATGCAAAACACTGAGTAATTAACAAAATGAGTGGGGTGTATAAGAAAAGGGCAAGACTGACTTACTGAATGAATGAATAATTGCATTACTTTTCTAGAGGGATATAAAAGAAACAAGAATAAAAAAAGACACTGCATTTCAAAAATAAAAGAAGCAATGATGAGCAAAGACACCGATAAGCCTGTTGATGAATACCGATGTCCTGACCACGACAATTACAAAAAAAATTACAGTAAAGGTGACTCGTTTGGGATGATTAAAAAATGATGTGTAGGGCCTACCCTGTGGTGCAGTGGTTGAGCGCTGGGTTGCGAAACTGCCCGCAGCTTCTGCAGCGCCGGTTCGATCCCCGGCTGCTCCCCGGCCACCGGAGGAGGGTCCCGCATGGCGCGCGGACCTCTCCTGCCGCCCGCTGCTCCCCTCAGCAGTGTACCTCGGTCCTTCTGCCTGCTCTGCTCCCCGCTCTGGCTCTGGTGAATTCTCTCACCCTCCCGCGCTTCTGACTGTACCCAGTGCTTGTATAAATAAATAAATAAATCTTTAAAAAAAAAATGATGTGTAAATAATAAAACGCAGGACATCAACAATGAAATCTGATGATCTTAACAGTGCATGAACATAGGTGAAGTGTCCGTTGGTATCGATGGTCCTGGTCCTTCAACCTTTTTATTTTATTTTTTCGATTCTTTCCACCATTTTATAAGATTGACATTTTCCAAAATAAAAAATTGGAAAATTTATGAAACAGTTGGCAAGGTTTGCGCATTGATTGAATAGTCAATGCTACTACTAAGGAAAGAATTTTCTCCTGTGTGATTATGGTGATGGTTTTCAAAACTATCCTTTTTAAGAAGTATATCTTAAAATATATTTGGATGATATGATGTGATATCTAAGAGTTTCAAAGTCTGGAATGGGAGGGAGGGGAAGCTTGGGTATATGTACAAATAAAATAAAATTGACCTTGACTTGATAATTACTGAAGCTGGGTGATGGGTACATGGGACTTGTTATGTTATTCTCTTGACTTTTGTATATATCTGATTTTTTTTTTTTATAAACAGGAGGTATTTAAAGTCAATGGCTTTATTTTTATTGCAGATGACATGATTATCTATGCAGAAAAACCCTCAGAATCGACATAAAGAGCTTCTGGAACTAATAGGTAATTATAGCAAGGTTGCAAAATACGAAAGTACTATACAAAGTCAATTGCTTTCCTATATACCAGCAATGGACAATTGGAACTTAAAATTAAAAGCACAATATCATTTATATTAGTTTCCCCAAAATGAAATACTCAAAATATGTACAAGACCTAAATATAACAGCCAAATTCAATGGGTTCATTCTCCTGGTGGGTATCTGGGTTGAATAAAAGACACTGCCGGGCCTCCCTGGTGGTATAGGGGTTAAAGTCAGTGCTATCAAGCTATCACCACCCACTGCAGCCCCAACCAGAGAGCTGACCCACATGGCACAGCAGCCCTCTCCTGCGTCACCCACTGCTCCCCTCAGCAGTGTGTTTCAGTCGGTCTGCCTGTTCTGCTCCCCACTGTCTCTCATGAGTCTTCTCACACACACCCCACCTCTGACCTACACCCTAGTTCTTATATGCATAAATAAAAAAAAAATCCTTTTTTTAAAAAAAGACACTGCCAAGATCGTGTGCACCAATGATAAGAGTTTTTTCCTTGTGACAGGAAAAGGAGACCGCAAAACTAGCATTTCCAAAGAAACTGTCCTGTTGAGGGGAAAATGAGGTGGAGTTATATAGTATTGTTTAGTGTGGGAGGGGATCTTCAGGAATGTCCTTGTTCCTGGTACTGAAGTCTTCTGGTCACTAATCCTGGTGATCAGTCGCATGTCAATCATTCCTTATCCTGGGGGCAGGAGAGAGGGGTCTGTGAAGAAACATACCTTCGAGGACATGACTGTCATATACGTGATTTTTATCTCATGAAGTCTTTATTAATGGGCAAGAAACTAGTGTACAAGGTGACCTATGCCTGGTGACCCCAGCCAACTGGGAAGATTCCTTAACTCTCATTAATGCTATGCTCACATAAGGAAAATTACAATATTCTGATGGAAAAGATGAAAGATGATCCAGATAAACTGACAGTCTATGTTCATGGATAGAAAGTATCAATATTGTCAAGACAACAGTTCTTCCTCCCAACTTGATTCAACACAATCCTAAAACCCAGCAAGTTATTTTATAAATATCAACAACTGATTCAGTCAAACGACCCAGAATTGCCAATACAATATAGTAAGAGAACAAAGTCGGAGAACTGATGTTACCCAACTTCAAGGCTCGTTATAGAGCTACAGGCATCATGACAATGTGGTATTAGTGAAATAATAGACAACGGAACAGAATAGAGAGGCCAGAAATAACACACAAATACAGCATGTTTCTTGGAAAAACATGCAGCCAATCTGAGCGGAGCCCAGTGTGGGGCTCAGGGAAAGCCTGGAGGTACAGCCCACAGAGGCTGCTCGTCGGTCTGCTCCTCTGGCTGACGTGTGCCAGGACCTGCTGAACCTGTGACCTGTCCGTGGCTCGTGTATTGCTTTGGGATATCTGCAACAGGTGGACGAGGGGGGTCTTTCGGGGCCACCAGCCTGAACAGACCCTGCAGTCCCTTCTGCCATCCACACCCCCCAGCACCCGCTGAGGGTGGACCCCATAGCAGCCTGGCCTGCAGCTTCCCAGGTCACTGGGCTTCGATCCCATTTGATCCAACCCGACGCTGTTGTCCTCCTGGTATGGGCGAGCTCCGCCTCGGACTCTGGGACAGGACAGAAACAGAGACAATCCGAACCCGTCTAGAACATTTATGAACATGGTCTCATGTCCTACTCTGAGGCCCACAGGTGGGTGTCAGGAATAACTTCCACAAGGGGCAGCTGGAGGACTTCGAGGGCTTCCAGAGGGAGAGCAGGCAGATGCAAACAGAGCCTTGCTGAGGCCCAAGGTCAAATCCAATGGTGTTTCAGGGTGTTCCGGGGAGCGTGAGGGGCTGAGGGAGATGAGGCTTCAAGTCCCACTCTGGGGCAGCCAAGACCCACATCCCTGTCAGCAGGAGGGTGGCTGGCGCATGGTGGGGGCACCTCCAACCTGGACGGTGTCTGCAGGATATGAACTCCAGAGCACTGGGTCTCACAGGGAGCTCCTCTCCTCCCAAGGCTGCCTGTTTCATGGAGCGCCCCACGCTCCAGGACCAGAGGGGGCATTCCCTGAGAAACGGGCCCTACGTCAGTGCCAGGGGAGTTTCCCCAGTTGCACAAGAAACCTGAGGCCCAGAGAGGTTGAGAAATGGGATGAAAGAAGAGGTTAGACTCCAGGACCACTGGACACCAGCAGAGAAAACTGACAGGAGAGTCTCAGGAAGGGGTATGTGCATTATGTGTGTTCTCGTGACTTCTGTGTGTCCATCAGCACTGGGGGTGCTGTACTGGCCCCTCCCAGTTCCACAGGCAGCAACTTCGCAAGGCCACAGCAGACCTCCTGGCAGGAGCATTTACACCATGAAAATTGGCAACTGCTGCAAATGAGAAAGCTGGTTGTTAGCTCTGACCCCACCCACCACTGCCCAGCGCGTGTGTCTGTGTGAGACTTGGGGTAGGGGATGCTCAGGTGTGTGTGTGGATGTGGATGCCTTTGCAACTGGGCGTGTCTGTGTCATCTGTAAGCATGGGGTGTACGTGCCCTTCTCTCTGGGGGTGTCCATGCTCATGTGCGCCTGTGAAAGACGTATGTGTATTGCATCTTACAGCGTGTTGCCATGTGTGTCGCTGTGCTTGTCTGTGTGGCCTCTGAGGCTGGAGATTGCGGTTCCCGGTGAACTCCAGGCTGAGTGAATGGAGGACACGTCTCCAAAGCTCCAATTCTCTTGCAAATGTCCTTGAAGAGCAAAGGACGGCTGTGATCCCGAGAGGAGTGGGGCCAGACAGAGCAGAAATCAAGACACAACAGAATCAAGGCGGCCCCCTGGGTGGGCGCCTGAGTGGAGGGTCCATGACCCCTGGGGCTGTTCCCACTCCTAGAGGCTCCTGGGACCTTCCCATGCCCCAACCACAGCCCCGGAGAACAGTCACCGGGGAGGATCCACAGCGACGAAGATACAAACTTACTGCTTACAGAAATCACTCGCAGCCTAAGTGCCCGTCTCCCGGTTGTCATGGCACTGACGATACCAGTAAGGATCAAAGGCACCAGAATAGACTGACTGGAAGGGCTCTGCTCCTACTTAACTCTTAGAATCATTTTTCTAAACTTCAGTTTCTCTCCCCCCTCTGAAGAATATTCTATTAACTTTTTTTTTTTAAGATTTATTTATGTATTTATTTATTTACACAAGCACTGGGCACATTCAGAAGCGCGGGAGGGAGAGAGAATTCACCAGAGTCAGAGCGGGGGCAGAGCAGGCAGAAGGACCGAAGTACACTGCTGAGGGGAGCAGCGGGCGGCAGGAGAGGTCTGCGCGCCATGTGGGACCCTCCTCCGGTGGCCGGGGAGCAGCCGGGGATCGAACCGGGGCTGCAGAGGCCGCGGGCAGCTTCGCAACCCAGCGCTCAACCGCTGCGCCACCGGGGAGGCCCTGAAGAATATTCTAGATACTGCAGTGTACCCGCCATCACTCTGAAGGCTGGGACCCTTGACTGTCCTAGAACAGCACCCCCTTCTTGGGAAGAGACCCCTGAACCTCAGACGTGTGGCCGTCGGTCTGACCACCTGGCCTCCTCCCCACCCTAGTGGCCGTGTGTCCCAATCAGGATTGCTCTCTGGGACTCCGCATTGAACAAGAGCAGAGGACCAACCTCCGGGGAGACGAAGGTGAGGCGCTGTGAGTCAGGAGCTGCCGCGGCCGCGGGTAGGCAGAGCATTCTTGTCCCTGCTTCCAGACGTGTCTGGGGTCAGCCTCCACCAGGGCCCACGTCCTGATTTGGTGACGTGAGCTAGGTGTGTGTCTGCTGCGACTTCCCATGTCCTGACCCTGACCCCCAGCCCAGCCCACCTGCCTCCTGCAGCTGGAGGTAAGAACGCCCCTGCGCCGCCGGGCCCCAATTTCCTGGCAGCCCCTGCCAGTCTCAGCGTAAGCATTCCCTCTTCAGAAGCCTCCCTGATCTCCTCGCACACATACCCCAGTCTAGGAAACCCGCTTCTTCTCCAGCAGCCCCCTGTTCTGCGACCCTTGTCACCTAGGCTGTAGTTACACAGGGAAGGAGGGTGTTTCTCTTGTCACTGTAAATGCCGCCAGGGCAGGGCCTGGTTTGTCACGACTCTCCGCTGCAAGCTGCAGAGACCAGTTCAGCCGGCCTTGAGGGAGCAAGAGAGCGCTGACTCCGTAACCTCAGCACCTGGACACCTGGCCCCGGAGGAGCCACCTGGCCGGTATGGCTCCGCCCATCCATCAACCTCTCCACAGCCAGTGTCACCCTCAGAGCTGTCACAGATACACCGTCCCCACCGCCTGGCCCGGATCCCCAGACAGGAGCATTCAGGGAAGACTTTGCTTGGCCCTGCACAGGGTGGGAGAGGCTCACGTGACTGATCAGCCTCCAACAGCAGTGGGGCATGGGGTTGGGTGGCAGCGGCGTCCAGGCCCGCATGGGGCTGGTACAGAGTGGACACTCGACAAGCTCGAGGGATGGCATGTCTGCGCACCCCCCTTCACACCGTGTGATTTATTAGGAGATGGGGGCCTCTGAGTGGTGCCCTCATGAAGGGGGCTGGTGCCCTTATTCACAAAAGTGAGAGCCCCCTGGCTCCTGCCCCCTGTGAGGACATAGCACGGAGACGTCCATCAATGAACCAGGAGGCAGACACTGAGTCTGCCACTCGCAGCCTCAAAGCTGTGATTACCAATTTCTGTTGTTCAGGCCACTCAGCGTGTGCACTCTGGGTCTGCCCTAACAGACGACACACAGCACAGACCTATCGGCTGCCAGTTCCGGGGGCCAAGGGTCCGAGGTCAAGGTGTCAGCAGGGTGGATCCCTCTGAAGTCTCTAGGGGAGGGCCTTCTGTGCCTCCTCCAGTTTAGGGGGCTGCGGGTACCCTGGGGGTCCCTGGGCTAACAGGCGCATCACAGCAATCTCTGCCTCCCATCACATGATGGAACTCTGGGTCCAAATCTCCCTCTTTAAGCCCCTGGTTGAGGGCCACTTTAATCCAGTCGGAGCTCCCCTTAGAGGGGCCTAAATAAGCCCCCTTCCACTGGTGCTGGGGGTTAGGACTTGGACATATATTTGGGGGGAACAATTTAGCCCACAGCATGCCTTTAGTATGAAGTACATCTCCTGTGAGACTGCCGTATGGGGAGACCACACAGGAGGGGAACACGACCAGGAAGTCACAGTTTTGTGCCTTCTCTGCCCCTCGCAAACATATGAGGGCAAAGGCACCACCCACATGTCCCACACGAGATCACCCACGAGATGCGGTGAGAGCCACCCAGCTGAGCCCAGCCACCTCCAGAGCCCCGCGCGAAATGAAGGGCTGCTGCTATTTCAGCACTGGGCCTTGGGGTGGGTCTTGGGGTGGGCCTTGTGTGGTGTGTTATGTAGCACAAAAGAACCAAAAGATTATCCTACTTTCCTGCAAGGCTACAGTAAGTCAGTTTCCCACCTGCAAATACAAGAGTGCCTCTCCCCACACCCTCACCATCACCAGATGTTATCACTTTAAACATTTTTTGTATCACCTGGTCAGTGATAAGTTAAAATTTCTAATTACATAAATGCTGCCCTCAGGTGTGGATGGCCCAGGAGTTCTGATTCTTTTAGGTCAACCTCTCATGTTCCAAATGGGGGAGCAGAGCATAAGAGTGATCTGGCTCCCCAGAGACACACGTGAATTATCCAGGCTCTGTCACCCCTCACTGCCACACCCTGGGCCCACTTAGCAAGCCCCCATTTTCCGTCTGGTTGGTTCTATGGTTCTTGTTCCTCTCATGTCCCAACAGAAAACACACACACTCATTTAGGATAATTCAAGGGACTGTTTCCAGGGATGCGGGGAGTCAGGAGCTGTGGAATCACAGTAGAAACAGAGCAGCTGTCACCAGCCTTAACCCCAAAGAGTTGGGAAAAGACCAGAAATCTGAATCTGGAATGAGAGAGAGTCATGTGGAGAGAGACCTTGGGAAACCGTGAGCAGTGGTTGAGGGACACGGACAGCCCAGGCCACCTCGCTGAGAG
The DNA here is from genome assembly GCF_014898055.3 of Talpa occidentalis. Lineage (NCBI taxonomy): Eukaryota > Metazoa > Chordata > Mammalia > Eulipotyphla > Talpidae > Talpa > Talpa occidentalis. The sequence goes on from NW_023601145.1 coordinate 15,031, forward strand.
GAAGTCTCAGAAGAAAGGCCCCGACCTACCCCGCCTCCCTCCCCACAGTCTCGTGTTGGTGGCTCCCACTGACCAATCCAACCAGAAGCCAGAGGCAGGGACCCGTTGATGTGACCCACAAAAGGCAGCCTCCTAAGGCCCATGATCGATGGGAGGACAGAGAGTGATATCCCACGTAGTCTGATGATGACCCCACCACAATTACGCTGTCTAGTGCTGCTGACAGATTTGAGCATGTAGAGTTAGAAATAATCTATTTCGAGCTTCTTAGCCTTTGGGGAGAATTGGGGAACCCACTGAGGATCTGATGAAAGCTATTAACTTCTTCCTGACAATAGTTGCATCCAAGTGGAAGCTCCAAACAGCAGAGTTATCATTCAAACAGTTTTATGAGGAAAAGGAAAACTACTCACTTATAGTGTAGGTGTCAGGTAAGGCTGGATCCAGGGTATTTGCAATCTAAATGCTATTGCCAGCGCTCTACCTCTCTCTATATATCTGATCTTCCTTCCGGGCATACCTCAGCACGTCTTTCTCAGCTCATTATAAGTGGCTGCATCTGTTTGGTCTTACCTTCCCAAGTTAAGAGGTGTTTATGAAGAAACCCACAAGCTAGATCCAGCAGAAGTCCCCAGGAAGGCACTGACACAACAGGCTCAAGCTGGATGCCCCTTCCTGGCAGCCACTACGCGGAGTGGCCTCTGTCCCATGACTGGCTTTGTGACTTCCACGGCAGGTTGAGAAGGCTTTCCAACCCGACATGCGCCATGGCAGGCCCTGCCACCCCCTAGGCAAGCAACATTTCAGGACCACAGACCACCACCAACCCCTTTCTGCAGTCAAATGCTCTACCCCTGAGCTATACCCCCAACCAACCCCTTTCTGTAACAGGGAGGCAGAGAGCCACAGACCAAGGTCACCCAGAGTTAGAAACAAAGTTGCTGCGCTTTGTCTTGAAAGCCTGGAGCCTATTAAATCCTTAAACGGCATTATCAAGGGATGAGCTTTGAGTTTCCTTAATCCTCCAAGAGGATTAGGAGAATTCAGCCAAGATAAGCTCCTTCCAGGGACTAAATGGCCGCTTTCTGCCAACCTGGTGCTTCTCCTGAGCTGGAACCAATCCCCTGGAGGAGGGTGAGTGTCTCTATGGCAAACACCCCCAGGCCTGAGGCCTCATTTCTACCTCATTTTGGGCTGGTCATGATAACAACCATAGATGGGGTGTATTCTTGGAGGTTCAGGAAAGCCTCCCATGGGCAGATGAAACCACAGAATAAAGACTCTGCAATATGGGGCCAGGCCTGCCCTGGAATTTGCAGGGCCTGGGGTGAGGGGAAAGACAGGCCTAAGGCAAGGGCAAGTGTGGAGGAGCCCCCACACCCCACAGCGCTAAACAGCAGAGTTATAAGACATGTGTCCTATCCCCACTTTTCTAACAACCTAGAGGGTCAGGTGTGAACTGAGCTCCCTGTCAGGACACGGCAGTGGTAGGTGGCACCACACTGACCTCTGACCTCTAGGCCCTGATTCTGACCAGCTCAACCCGTGCCCCCCTTCTGCCCCATCCCTGCCAAGCCCCTCACTTAGGGTGAAACATCACATGCGTATCAGTGTGGATAACCGACCTGTGGTCCGAGCTGGGCCCCCTCTCCTGCACGCACACACACCATGGCCACCCTCCGTCAAGGGCACTGGCTATCAGTGGAAGACCACAGGCCCTGGAAGGTTCCAGGCTGCCTGGGTGAGGAGCTCCAGGACACAGGGAGGACGGGTGGCAGCTGAGCAACAAGATGGATGAAGCTGGCAGTGGCCAGCGTTGGGTCTTGACCCAGCTAGGAAGACTGGACTTATCCTGAGGGCAGGGAGCCCCAGGGGCTGGTGCTGTGGGCAGCCAGGTCGGCTTTGCTCCAGGAGCAGTGCCTCTGGGCACTGTGGGCAGAGGGATTGGAGGGGGCAGGACTGTGCCAAGTGGCCAAAGAGGGGACTTGATAGAAAGTGACCCCAGACTACAGCCCAGGCTATGGGCCATAGCAACCCTCAGGAGAGGGAGCGCAATATCCTAGCTGTCGGGATGAGGGTGAGGGAGAGATTGGGGTGTGTTGGTAAATGCTTAACACCTGGCTTTCTGGTGGGAAAACCCAATTTGTGGAACTGGCAGGTCTCTGGGGTGCACACAGCCCACCGTGGCTGATCCCAGGAGGCTCGCGTGGCATCATGGAGCAGAACTGAAGTGAGAGACCCTGTAGTCACCATTGGGGTATCCCTGCCTTCTGGGTGCAGTGAGCACACTAGTCTTGGGAGCACAGGTAATAGCAGAAAAATTGGGACATGATGAGTGTGGAATATGTAAGACTGCTTTTTTTTTTAAAGATTTATTTATTTATTTATACAAGCACTGGGGTACAGGCCAGAGGTGTGGAGGGTGAGAGGATTCACCTGAGACAGAGTGGGGAACAGAACAGGCAGACTGACTGAAATACACTGCTGAGGGGAGCAGCGGGCGAGACAGGAGAGGTCTGCTGCCCCTTGTGGGTTTCTCCCCGGCCGGCTGGGAATCGAACCCGCGCTGCAGAGGCTGCGGACAGCTCCACAATGCCGCGCTCAACCCACTGCGCCACCAGGGGAGGCCCAAGACTGCTTATTTTTGAACCATGGCTGAATTTAACCTCCATCTGGCAAAATTTCCTGAAAATGTGTATTGGGCTCTCCGGAGCTCCGGCACAGCACTGGGAAGGTGGAGCTGAGACTTCTGGGACACCCCTCACTAAGCCCCAAGGGGAGGGAGAAGGTGGGAGGCCTTGCTCGCTGCCCCCCCATGGGCCACATCCCTCTTCCCAGCCTCCGGGGCAGCCTGGGCCCCAGACACCAACCACGCTCACAGACCCCTCCCTGGGAGAGGCCCTTCTGAGGCAGCCCCACACCCAGCACCCTAAGTGGGCTGTGACAGGGCAGCTCAGGTCTGCCCTGACCAAGTCCCCCGACCCAACCCCTGGAACTGTGGGGGAGGGGCCCCCACCACTGCCGACCCCAAAGGTCAGTTGTGTGGTCCCCTCTGCACAAGGAGCCATTCCTTTCAACCAAGCAGCCCGGGAGCCCCAGGGCGTCCCTGTACTGCCCCCCCAACCCCGCCGTGGGGTGATGCAGCTTCCCCAGGAGCCTGTGTGCCTGATGCGGTCCCTGGAGAATCCGTTCTCACGGGCTGGCAAGACGCCCCAGGCAATTTATTGCTGATCCTGCTGACCACAGCTCCCAGCCGCTGGCGCCGACTCAATGCCAGCCCAGGCCTGACGGTCGTCACAGGTTATTAATGTGGCTGGCAGGGCCCCGTGACAGCGCTGCGACGGCTGCCCCATGGCACAGACGAGACGTCTGAACACGGCTCTGCGGCTACGGCAAGGCCCAGACCTCTGCACTCCCCTGCGTCGGGGCAAGGACAAGGTGGGCACCGCGTCCCCAAGGAGCCGCCCCTGGAGCCCGCCTCCAGGGACCTCGACAAGGAGTGGAAGGACCCGGGGTGAGGGCGGGTGATACTCTGTCCCCGGCCCCATCTCTAGTTCTTTTTCTCTCCGTCTTCCTCTGGGGTGCAGGCCTATTGTGTCTCCCTCTCTGTCACGCTCCATCTTTATCCCTGAAAGACCCCGGTCCCTGATCTCACCCCAGCCCCGGCAAGCTGCGAGGAGAAAGATCTGGGAGAGGACGTTCTCCTCGACAGACGTGCTCCATCCGAGGAGAGGTGTCCATGGCTCGGTTTACCTTTCTACATCATAAATTTCTGGACAGGTGAATTATTATCTTTCTAGTCAGAGGAAACAATAAAGCTATTTTCAGCTTGGGCACAAACAAGTCCAGTGGTAAATAAAGGCCCCGCACTAGGCGCTGGGAAGACTGGCCCTGTCCTGGGGTTGGCCACCTTCCTGTGCCCGGGAGGGCTTGGTGTGCACAGGGGGCCGGGGGCGGGGGTGGGCAATGAGATGAGAGTGTGAGGAACTAGGGTCTAGGAACAGGAGGAGAAGAATGGCAGTCAGGGAGCATCTGGAATCACAACAACTGGATACAGGCCCCTTTGGCCTCCCAGAGGCAGAATCAGAGGCCCAGAGAGGGTGAGTGCACTGCCCTAGGACACACAGCCTGCAGCTGCCAGGCACCACTCGGCGCCTCTGCTGGGCTCCCGTGGCTGCTCCAGTGTTTTCTCAGCACTTGGGAACAGATGGCTCTAGCTCCCACCCACAGAAGCCAAACATTTTCCCTGGTTACCCTGCTAATTTGCTCACAAGCCTCCTCTTGTAAATAGAGAGTACAAAGTCTCCTTCGCAGAGCGTGTCTGACGGGCACTTTCTGGCTCCACAGGGAGACGCCTCAGGGGAAGCACAGGAAGGCCCAGGTAAGACCCAGAAAGGCCGGGCCAGGCGAGGACCCTCAGCAGCTGGCATGTCAAGGAAAGGACAGTGCTCAGGGCCCAGGGGGCCTGGGTTCCAGTCCTGACCCTGTCCCCGCTTGGAGTCTGGCTAGGAACCCCTGGGCCAGCCTCTTAGGTCCTCTGGCATCCACTTTCTCATCTGTGAAATGGACAGGACTAAGACTGCAAGGAGTGAGACTTGAGCTATTGTGTGGGAGCTCTGGGAAGAGGAGGCATCTGTGAGAGTGTGGTCACCCCTCCTGCTTTACCCAGGGCGAGCACAGTGCAGGACGGACCTGTGACCCTTTTGTTTAGGGAGCCCTCCTGCAGGCCAGGCCCTGGTCTGAGACTGAGACCAGCTAAGTCCTCAAACTTCTTAGCTGTGTGACCTTGCGCAAATGTCATCTATCTTGCCCCTATCCCCATCTGTAAAGTGGGCTGTCACTGAGCCTCCCTCAAAGGCCACAATGAGAATTTGATGATGATGCTACCCAGTCAGTGCCCAGGGTTGTCCCTGCCATGCCAAAGTCTGGGGGGCTCCCTGGAGGAGGGGACAGTGGCATTGAGCTGGTGGGGTGGATGGGGAGTGTGTGTGTGGATGGTCACTGTCCAGGTGCAGGGAACTCTGTAGGCAAAAGCTTGTGAAAGAGTCTCCTGCGGTGGGGGGAAGGGAAGCTGCAGGGAATTGGGTGTGACTGGGGCCCAAAGCAGGGTGTGAGGCGATGGCACAGAGCGCCAAGGACAGTGCAGGGTCCAGGGCAGGCAGGAACACAGCAGGGCTGGAGGCGGCTGAGAGGGAGGAAGGCACTGCTCAGTGCTGCAGCAGGCCCAGGGGTCCCCCAGGGCTCCAATTCTCCCCGCCCTCACCCGCAGCTGCCATAATGAAGAGCTCTTCCAGCTAAAAGCTCCTGGCACCCCGCCAGGCAGCATCTCACCTCTAGGCCAGCCTCCAGCCAGCAGCTGCCCGGGAGCCTCTCCCCCACCTCACTGGCTGACGGGAGGTGGGTGGGGGTGTCCAGGGCACAGCATAACCCAAGGGCAGGCAGGGATGTCTGAGGGGGGACCAGTCTCGCTGGGCCTTGCTGTGTGACTCCAGCGAGACCTCCTGCTGCTCTGCCTCCACTGCCCCTTGTAATTGTCCCCACCCACCACTACTGTCACTGCGAGGAGTGGGGCAGAGCCTGGCCCCTAGCTGGTGCCCATAAAATGGACCCTGCCCCATCCGCTCAGCCACACGGCCCTCCTTGCCCGCTTGGGAGGGACCCAGGGGGTGGGGTTTCTATTTCATTTGCTTTTTGGCCCAGCCAGTGCAGCCTGACTCTGCGGTATTAGCAGGGAGAGCAGGGAGCAGGCCTGCTGGCTCGAGCAGTGACGGGGAGGGAAGGGGGGACCGTCCTAGCCTGTGACCCCAAGCAAGGGCCTCCTCCTCTCTGGGCCTGGGGCCCAAGCAGTTCCAGGGGCCCATTCCCTCTGGCTCTGGAACATGGGCTTGGCACCCTCGGTCCCCGGACCCACCCTAAGGTGGCCCAGTAACACGGCATCCTGGGGCTCTGTGAGCATGCGCTGCAGTTAGTGTGAGGCCATGACTGCGGCAGGGCCACAATGACAAGACCACCCTCCCCCGGCAGGGGCCGGCCTCCCCACTTACCCGCCTACTGGCTTCCTCCTTGCTAAAGGCTCACTGTCCCTGTAAGAATTAAAGGTCATGTGGAACACTGGTCCCTGCACCAGGGAGAGATTGAGGGGATCCCTCATGCCCCAAGATCTGCTGAGACGTGGCCCCATTCAGAGTGTCTAGGTGGGGGGCCTGGACACCAGCCACCACAGCAGCGTCTCCCCCTCTGGCCTCCAGATCCAGTCAGACCGCCCCTCTCCCTCCTGGCTGTCCTAAGCAAGCTTCGCTCCTGGCTGGCTGGCTCTTGGCTGCACGCACAGGTTGATGGGGGAGATTGTAATGGGCTTTAAGTTAATAACTTGGGAATAAATTAGGTTTGAGTTCTGCAGAAAGCAGATGGCACAGCCTCAGCGGCCCAGAGCAGCCCCACTGGAGCGGCGGCAAGCAGGTAGGGAGGGGAGCACGGATGGGTTCTCTCTAGTCCTCTCCCCAAGATTTTATTATGGAAAATATCAACATATTAAGAGTCAGAAGATCATTGCAGAGAACACCATGTGCTCATGCCCACATTTGCTCTAGTGATTTTCTGGGGCAACTGTCCATCTCGCCATCTCCCAATTCACCCACAACCCACCTCATTTCACTTCAAAGCACATCACCCTAAACACGCATATCATTAGCTAGAGGTTGAGATTTGATTTTCCAGGTGTTTGTTGTTGCTCACGTTTTAGGCAAAATTTACGGTGAAATGCGCACTCTAAAGTGAACAATCTAAAGTGAACATTTGCTGGGTTTTGACTTGAATTTTGACTTGACCTGAGTTTTAACTTCATAAGCCAATGCTCTGTCCAGACATAGAGCGTTACCAAGCCTCCTCCTCACCCGGCTCCCTCATTTCCCCCTTCCCCAAGTGTTGGCACCGTTGTGATCTTAGACTGATTTGCCTGTGCTAGAACATCATATGAGCACAACCATGCAATATGTCTTTTGTGTCTGTCTTCTTCACTCAGCATGATGCGCTTGAGAGTCATCCCAGGTGCTGGCGTATCAGCAGCACTTTCCTTTTTATTGCTGAGAACTCGCCCATGGTGTGGAGGTACCCCAGTCTATTTAACCATCCTCAGCTGACACCTGGGCTGTTTCTAGGATACTATTATGAAAAAAAAAAAATTGTATATAGCTTTGTAGATATTCAGTTTCTTTGAAGACTAATCTTGTGTTTCTCTTTCCCCCCAAACAACACAAGCCCACGCTAGAGGAAAATGCCTCAATATAACCACTGGTCTTTGGTTGGACACATCTCCCCAGACCGACTCACCTTGGTGGGCTGTGTTGGGATATGGGGGTTTGGAGCAGCTCCTGCTTCTTAAGAAAGACAAACAAAACAATGGGAGGGCAAGCTGGTGTGTTGTTGTCACTGCAGTGGTTGGAATTATTCTAGAAAGTCCATCTTGGGCCCAAAGTGTCCCAAATTTTGATATTCCTGCATGAGGGCACACACCTGGAGGTTGGTTGGATGGACCATCAGGAGTAACAAACCTGAGACCCTCGAGAAAGGATTCACCTTAAGGGTAAAGAGCAAATGTAGAGAATTACCTTCTTAGTCTTTTTCTTTTTGATTTGTGGCTGTTCTTATATATTAAGGAAGTAAACCCATTACCTATCATATGTGTTGCAAATATTTTCC
>NW_023601146.1:0-22725 GCF_014898055.3 Talpa occidentalis
CGACCCAGTTTTCCCAGCACATTTATTGAACAAACTTCTTTGCTCCAATGCATAGTCTTTGCTCCTTTGTCAAAGATTAGTTGACCATAAATCTGTGGGTTTGATTTCTGGATTTCTATTCGATTCATTGGTCTGTATGTCTGTTCTTGTCGCAATAACATGCAGTTTTAGATGATTATGGCTTTGTAGTATATTTGAAAGTTGGGAGTCTGATGCCTTCATTTCCCTTCTTTTTTTTCAGGAGAGCTTGGGTATTCGGGGTTTTGGTGATTCCATATGAATTTCATCAATAATTGTTCTATTTCTTTGAAGAATGCATTGAAATTTTGATGGAATAGCATTGAATCTGTATATTGCTTTTGGTAGGATGGCCATTTTTAATAATGTTTATTATCCAATCCATGAGCAGGGGATGTCTCTCCATTTCTTTGTGTCTTCTTTATTTCTTTTAACAGTGTTTATAGTTTTCTTTGTATAGGTCCTTTACCTCTTTTGTTAGATTTATTCCCAAATATTTGATTTTTTTGTTTCAATAACAAAAGGGATGGTTTTTTGATTTCTTTCTTCTTCTTCAGATTTATTGTTTGTGTATAGGAAGGCTACTGACTTTTGCGTGTTGATTTTTGTATCCTGCCACTTTACTAAACTGATTGATGAGTTGAATTAGCTTTCCTGTGGAGTTTTTGGGTTCTCTATGTATAATATCAATCATCTGCAAATAGTGATAGTTTGACTTCTTCTTTTCCTATTTGGATTCCTGGATGTCTTTCTCTTGTCTTATTGCCCTGGCTAGGACTTCCAGTATTATATTGAAAAGCAATGGTGAGAGTGGACATCCTTGTCTTGTCCAGATCTTAATGGAATTGCTTTCAGCTTTTCACCATGAGAATGATACTGGCTGTTGGCTTGTCATAGATGGCCTTATGATGTTGAGGTATGTTCCTTGTATCCCAAGAATTTCAAGGGCTTTTATCATGAATGGGTGTTGCACTTTGTCGAAAGCTTTCTCAGCATCTATTGATATTATCATATGGTTTTTATATTTCTTTTTTGTTGATGTGTTGGATAATGTTGATTGATTTTCGGATGTTAAACCATCCTTGTGCCCCTGGAATGAATCCAACTTGGTCGTGGTGAATTATCTTATGGATACATTGTTGGATTCTGATAGCTAAAATTTTATTGAGGATTTTGCATCAGTGTTCATTAGGGAGATTGGCCTGTAGTTTTTCCTTTTTTGTGTTTCCTTGTTCGGTTTTGTATAAGTGTAATGTTGGCTTCATAAACGTGTTGGTATTGTCCCTTCCTTCTCAATTTTTTGGAAGAGTTTGTGAAGGATAGGCACTAATTCGTCTCTGAATGTTTGGTAGAATTCATTTGTAAATCCATCAGGTCCTGGGCTTTTGTTTTTGGGAGGTTTTTAATTACCATTTCAATTTCGCTAATTGTAATTGGTCTGTTTAGGTGTTCTATTTCTTCTTTATCTAGCTTTGGGTGATTGTAGAGTTGTAGGAATTTGTCCATCTCCTCTAGATTGTTAAACTTGTTTCCATATAACTGTTCATAGTAGTTACTGATTATTCTTTTGATTTCTGCTGTGTCCGTTGTGATTTCTCCTCTTTCATTTATGATTCTGTGTATTTGTGCTTTCTCCCTTTTTTCCTTTGTGAGCCTGGCTAGGGGTTTGTCTATTTTATTTATTTTTTCAAAGAACCAGCTCTTGGTTTCATTGATCTTTTGGATTGTTTTTTTAGTTTCAATTTCATTTATTTCTGCTTTGGTTTTTATTATTTCTTTTCTTCTACTGGTTCTGGGTTTTTGTTGTTCTTTTTCTAGATCTTTGAGCTTCGAGATTAGGTTGTTTCTTTGAGTTTCTTTCTTGTTTTTGATGTGAGCTTCTATTGCTATATATTTTCCTCTTATTACTGCTTTTGCTGCATCCCATACATTTAGGATATTGGTGTCCTCCTTGTCATTCAATTCAAAGAATTTTTTAATTTCTTCTTTGATCTCCTCGTTAGTCCAGTGGTCTTCCAGTAGTGTGGCTTTTAATCTCCATGAGGTAGGATAGTACCTTGCCTTCTTTTTATGATTTATTTCTAGTTTGATGCCTTCGTGGTCAGAAAAGATGGTTGGTATGATTTCAATCTTGGTGTATCTGTTGATGTTTGTCTTGTGCCCCAGTATGTGATCGATCCTGGAGAATGATCCGTGTGCGCTTGAGAAAAATGTGTACTCCGTTTTTTTTGGGTTTAGTGTTCTATAGATGTCTGTTAAGCCCAAATGCTCTAGGTCCTTATTTAGAGCTTTAGTTTCTTTACTTATTTTTTGTCTTGTTGATCTATCCATTGTTGATAGTGGTGTGTTGAAGTCTCCCACTACATATGTGTTTTCTCTGATGTCTGTTTTCAGAGAGGACAACAGTTGTCTGATATATTTTGGTGCTCTTTCGTTTGGTGAGTATATGTTAATGAGTGTTATTTCTTCTTGAAGTATTGTCCCCTTAATCATAATGTAGTGACCATTGGGGTCTCTTTTTATCTTTTTGAGTTTGAAGTCTGTTTTATCTGATATAAGTATAGCTGTTCCTGCTTTCTTTTTTGGCCCATTTGCTTGTAGGATTGTTTTCCATCCTTTGACTTTGAGCCTATTTTTATCTTTTGTAGCTAAATGTGTTTCCTGGAGACAGCAAAAGGTTGGGTTTTGTTTCTTAATCCAGCTGCAACTCTGTGTCTTTTTATTGAAGAGTTTAGTCCATTTACATTTAGAGTTAAATATTGATATGTTAGCATCTGTATTTGCCATTATGTTGTCTTTCCTTTGATTTTATTTATTTATTCTTTTAATAACTTTTTTTTTTTTTTGGTCTTCTTTCATTGTTATTCGTCCCTCTGAGGTTCTGGCTTTAGGATTCCTTGTAGTATTTTTTGGAGTGGGGGTTTAGTCGCAATGAAATTCCGGAGTTTCTCTTTGTCTGGGAAGGTCCATATTCTTTCTTCATGGAGGAAAGAGAGCTTTGCGGGATAGAGTATTATTGGTTGGCATCTGTTTTCTTGGAGTCTGTTGACTATGTCCCTCCACTCTCTCCTTGCCCGTAGTGTTTCTTCAGAGAAGTCTGATGTCAGCCTGATTGGTTTTCCTTTGAATGTTATCTGTTTCTTCCCTCTTGTCAGCTTCATTATTTTTTTCCTTGTCCTGGATTCTTGGGAGCTTTACTATTATGTGTCTTGCTGTGTTTTTCCTTCGTCGTGGAAGTTTGGTGTTCTTCTTGCTTCTTGTATATCAATTTTCAGCTCCTTCTTCTCATTTGGGAAGTTCTCTTCAATTATATCCATGAATATTTTCTCTGTTCCTACATCTCTCTCCTCTCCTTCTGGAATTCCTATAACTCTTATATTTCCTTTCCTCATGGAGTCAGATAGTTCCCGAAGTCTTTCTTCATTCTTTTCCTTCGTACTTCTCTTTCCTTTTCTGTTTTGGTTCTTTTTATTTCTGTGTCTTCAAGATTACTTATTCGTTCTTCCATTTCATCTATTCTGCTTTCATTGCTTTTCCCAGAGTTCTTTAGTTCCTCCATTAATTCTTTGATCTCCTGCATTTCTCTTACTTCCCTCTTTAGGGACTCAATTTCCTTCTTCTGATCTATCACTTTTTTAATCATGGCAATTTTAAATTCTCTTTCTGGAAGGCTCAGAAGTTCTTCCAAGTTGCTGTCGTTGCAATCTGGGGAGTGGTTTTCTTTTGTGGTGTGCTTCTTTCCTGAGGAGTTTTTAGGTTGCGTGTGGTTCTTCTACTCCCTACTGTCTGTTTTCTAATTTGTCGTATGCGTTGGGACACTGTGTTGCTCGGACTGACTGACATCTTGGGTGAACTTCTCCGCTCCCCTCTGGCTCTTCCAGGAGCCATCTCTGTCTTCTGGGGGAGCTTTCTGCTGGTTTTAGGCAGTTTTACTGAAGAAATGTCCCTGTTCTCAAATGGCGAAGCGGGATGCAGTCCTGCGCCTCCGGTTTCAGGCACACTCTTCTGCGCACCCAGTCTGCCCCAGACGTGGGTGCCTGCTCCCTCTGTGGGCTCAGACTGCTGGTCGGAAGGGGCCTGGCGTGGAATAACTTCCCGGCTGGCCACTGGGTCCTCCAGAAACCTTCTGCCCTTTTCAAGCAGTCTTAAGAAATGTCCGGCAGCCCGGGCTGTGCGCGCGTCTCCCGGGGTCTTTGTTCTTCTCTAATGGCGCCCGGAGCCGTTCGCTCACCGCCGAGGCGGATCCTGCAGGGTTCGCCTCAGCTCCCGTTCACGGGGTGTGGTGGCTGCAATAGTTCCTTTCCACTCACAGTCCCGCTTGCTGCGTTCGTTTGTTCTTGTGGGTCGTTTTGGTTTGTTGTTTCCTCCTCTACATCGCAGCAAGATGCCTGGCTCCCGGGTCTCCTTTCTTCTTTGCCAGGCTGCAACAGCCACAACAGCCCAAACAGCTGTCCAGATCCTTTTAAGCCTCTCATGTCACATTCACATTTACATGAAGGTAGCCCACCCCTCCCCCTCACACACACACACTTGAGATGCACACACATGAACGTACAGAGAAACCTGCACGCACAGTTCACACGTACAAACACTCACACGATAGACAAAGTTCACATGTACAAACACAAACACACTCACAGACAAAGATTCACAAGCATCACACACTCTCATAGGCTTTTTGAAATGGTGTTTCTAAGGTTACTTCCAACAAGTTCCTTTATTACTTAGTTAACTGTATTTATAGCAAATAAATTTCATGGTCTCTGGAAAGATATAATAAAATGATATTCATGAATAGACTTTGAAAAATAAAAGGTTAAAATAGTAATGTCTGATGAGACGCCACTGCTGCCTCAGCTAACAGACATGTAACTAGAAAGTTCTAACCCGTTTTCCTCAATCTGTTAGCCTGCACTCTGGGGCTAGAAGGAGACAATGCCCGTGAGTAAGTCACCTGAGTTAGCCGGCATGTGTCACATCACAGACCTGAGTGTCTGAGGGGTGCGGAGGCAGGCAGTGGCTAAAGCTTGAGGCTCAGCAATGTCCCCCTGCATTCCCATGACAACCTCCCACCAACTCTCAACAAGGCCTTTCTCCTCCACCACCTTTCTTTGACTTTCTGACTGAAATGCCTGAGATCCTCTGAGAACGCTCCTCCCTGAGAGTCCACTTACTCTCAAGGGAGGTTACTAATAGGTTCATAGATGTGCTAACTTAGAATGGAGAAAGGAAAAATGGAGCCCACAGGGCAGCTCCTGTGCCTCTGAAGGGTCATTTAACTCCCTGCTTTGCAGACAAGAGGGCAGCGTGGCTGTGGGGCAGAGCTCACCATCTGCACGCACTCCACCAGGGGCAGGCGCACGGCCTGGTTCCCGCTCAGCGACACCACACAGGCCGGGGTCTCTGGGGTGGCCTGGAGAAGGGCGACCACGGCCTCCACGCCCATGCGGCTGGCCTGGAAACAACATCACAGAGGTCAGACAGGTCAAGTCCACTTCCTTCCCCTCCCCCAACCCCCACGCCAGACTAGCCCACACTGCCTGCTGGTACGAGGGAGAAGGGGGAAAAGCAGAGGCAGGAGAACCACCCAGATCCCCACTCTAGGTCTCTGCTCCCCAAGTCTGTTTCTAGAAACCTGCACATGGAAGACCTCCTTTTTACCTCCTGAGTTTGTTCAGGAGCCTCAGTCATCCTCAACTTCCCTCACTGGATAGGTGTCCCACATCTGCGGGACTAGACTCTTCAAGGCAGCAGGTGTCCATGTGGAAGCCCCGGCCCCTCCACTGAGCCACCTGGCAGAGACACCTCTATCGAAGGGTGCTCAGTCTTTGTGGCAAATCCATTCCTTTGCCTCCCCAGAAAAAAATGCCCTCTGACTTCCACCCTCACTTACCAAAATCCTGTCAAAGGCTGAAGGTGTCCCGCCTCTTTGCACATGTCCAAGTATGGTCACTCGCGTGTCATACCCCAGCTGTTTGACCACAAGCTGAAGGGAAATAGCTCTGTCAGGTGACACAGAACACAACACGCCATGGGCCGGGCACACCCACCCGTGCTAGGTGACGGGCTGGGGACTGAGAAGAGTCCCTACGCTTCCTTCGGATCCACATGGGCAAAAACATGTTAATTTCTAAACCTGGCTTCCTGGAGGAATGTTTAGCTTGATGGCTAGCTGAAAATTATTTTTTAAAAATAATACCTCTGTAATCAATTAAAAATCTTATGTCTCTCCTACCTTGAAAACAAACATAAGTAACATGACTTAAAAAAAAAAAAATCTCTTTGTGTAGCTTATTGAAAACAAGACTAATACTTTATAAAAATGTAACCATTTCCATGAATCACCTTAAATTTGTATAGATGTATGTGGAAAGGACAGCAGTAAAGTTGAGCTATCCTCCTCAGGCTGAGACCCATATGGACCCCAGGGGGAGAGCCGGGGCAGGTAACCTGTCTTCCTGGGCCTCAGTTTACTCTACTATGGAGATAACGGGTTAGCACATAGAATTCCATAGAATTCCTTTTTGCAGTCTTATAGTCCATGATTCATGCTCAACTTTGATTAGGAGGAACACAAGAATCTTGGCTCTATCGATAACTTCTTATCAATATTGCCAGGTAATTTTCACAGATCTCTCTCAATGTTTTAATATTCAGATGTACAGTTGGTAGGAATTAATAACAAGATTTTTTTTTCTCACTAGTGACCATAACCAGGCACGCAGTAGAGAAACCAACTTAAAAATCCAAATCAAAGTGTCTTTGATCCTGAGGGGTGGTTTTAACCAGAGCCTGTCTGTTCCTCAGTGTTCCTTCCGGATTTGTGGTTTTCTTCTAGAACCCAGTTGGCCTGGCCAACCCATCCTGGCCTGTCTGGCCCAATAGGCCTGCCCCCATCTGATTGAGGCAACAAGATAGCAATCAGGGTGGGTGGGTGTGGTGGTGGGGGGGCGGAAATGGTAGTGTCTTAAGTTACTCAAGCACACATTCTTGGCTGATCCTATTAGAGTGGCTGGTAGCCAGAGGTGGAACCTTTTATACCACTCTACCTAGCTTCCTCCATCTGTCTGGGAAAATGAAGCCTTTGGTAACATTCCCAGTGGGAAGGTAGGAAGCACAAGACCTCCAGAGCTGGGAGCTGTATGAATCTCATTAAAGTTATGAGCCACTATAAAAATATTTTTAAGTATCAGGATGAACAAAAAGTGCTTACAAAAGAATAATGCAGGGTTCTAAACCCAAATCATGCCAGCACACTAAGCTTCCCCATTTTCAAGTGGGTGACAGGGGACTAAAGAGAAGATGACACTCACCTCCTTGATCTGCTCAGAGGTAATGGGTCTATTTTGGGTATCAATTGCTCCTTCAGCTACAATGATAATATTCAGTCTTTTTTTTCGGGCACGGTTCTAAGAAAACAGAAAATGAAAATCTTCAAATGCTGAAACTCTTCTTAAACAACCTGGGGCAGTTTGCTTCAGTGACCTGGTCCCTTGCCAGTAGGATCTGTCAAGTTTACAAACTGTGCTTCCGAACAACAGGCACCCTGGGAGGGTGAGTACTAGAGGGCAGGAGGAGTCAGAGGTGCTCCCTAAGAGGTGATTTTGACTCCCTAGTCAGTTTGTCATGGGGAGTCACACACATATGTTGTTTGGGTTTTAGGATGGATAATTCATTATTACTATACATCAAACAATTTTTCAGACAGAAATCTTTAAGGTGTGAAGATAACAGTACACAAGCAATTATTTTTGCATCATTTGGAAAACCAAAAATATAGGAAGCAATGGCACGTCCATGAATAAGGGATTTGTCAAATAGCCATGCTTTACCCACAAAACATTCTGAAACTCTTAAAAAATGACAGTGTTGTCTATATACTTCCATGGGAAGATAATTCACTGAAAGCCTCCTGGGTCCCCACCTGGATCAACTAACACATTCACTGACTCCTCATGGGATCACTAAGGAGAGATCATGTCACCCACATCATGCCGAGGGGGTTAGGACACGGGACAGTGGTGCTGGCCCTGATGAGGGACAGAGCCAAAATCTAACCCTAGGAATCCTGATGCCTTGGACAGTCCTTTTCAATTTTGCACTCAAATCTCTTGGACTTGGGGCTAATTTTCTAAGTCATTTTATGCAGCAAGATATTGGAAAAATTCTTGCAGTGCTGCATTAATAACCAATTAATTACATATTAGATATATTACATATTCCCGTAGAGCTACGTTAATGCCCAATAAAATTAATTACACATCAGGCATTTTATTACATAGTCTTATAATGCAACATTAATGACCAATAAAAATTAATTACATATTAAATATAACAATATCAAGTGTTTACACATTCAAGTTCTTTTAAAACAACTGTCCTACACATCTGTCAAGACTTACAGGAGAGAGGACCCCACAAATTCTTACTGTTGTCCTAACTGCCTGTGCAATTTATGTTCAAAACTCAAAAATATTTGCAGAGAAGACTACAGAGTTGCAGAAATAATGACAATCGATACATGAAAATCAAACGACCACTTCAACTTCCCCCAACCTTCCTGACCACCATATTCTTGGTGTCAGCCAGGGTTAGTTTCTATTTCGCTACAGGGCTCCCATTACTCCCTGGCCTGCCACACCATTGCCCTGGACAGGGCTAGAGACAGGCAGGGAGGTGGAAAGGTGGCTGCCAGGGGACAGTCACAGTCTCTTGGGGGTTGTGACTTTAAGTAATATATCACACGCAGTGGTAATTGCATGGATGTCCTCAGACCACACAGAAGTTAACAGTCTCGAAAGAATACCACCTTCCCTCATGCAACCAACCTGGCCTTGCCCCACACCAGCTGGTGGGTGGAGGATATTGCTCATGTCCCATATCAGAGCCACAAAACAATGAACTTACTTAGGACTTTAATAGTAACGTTCATACTTGAATAGCCCCGCTTTACTGGTTTTGTATAGCTAAAGGCTCTAACCTCCAAAGGTACATGATGCTTCTCAGCAGAAATGCAGCTTTGATCAGAGCTCCTTATACCAGTTTTTAGGTCAACAAAGCACCCTGCTGGATTCCTTTCTCCAACTCTGTCACCCTGAAGGTGAGGGCCGTGTCTTCATGCGCACTGGGCCCTGTGGCATGAGGAGTGGTGCTTGCTGAATGTAGGGGTGAGTAGCCTATGCTGCTTGCTTACATTACTTACCACTAAACAGTGAGACGACAGTTATCAAAATAAAAGAAGGGAAATTGACCACACTTTGGGATTTCTGCCCTGAAAGTTATAAGTTGCTTTTATGTGCAAACTCATATGCCTTCATTATAGAAGCCTTCAGGGAGGGAAACTTGCCTGATGCTAATCAGTCACAGTGTGAAAGGCAAACATGCACAGACTCATGGCAGTGGGGGAGGCCTGGTTCACAGTGTTTAGCCCACAAACCTGGCAGTCAGGCCAGTGCGAGGGGGACAAAGCTACCGGAGATGTCATAGCATGTGGGGGAACTTAGGTTGGAGTCAAAACACAGGTCTGTTCATGCTTGGTGAGTGGAGAGAGGCATGAAGCAGATTAGCTGCCCAACTGTGAACTTTCTTTTAAGAGCCATGATTTCTGGGAAACTCCTTAATCTAAAGCTTTAACTACTGTTCTGCATGAAGAACAAAAAAGTTATAGCTGTTTCTCTATCGCATTACTCTGCAATATAAAAGAGAACATGGATCCTTGACTAGTCAATATAGGTAGACCCTCTGGCAAGCGTGAATTCACTTTGAAATTGGTAAGTTTTCACCAATTGAAAACTGCCAAGTTGACAATGCCGGAGGCTGCTGCAGATCCTGGTCTGCGAAGTGCAAGTGACTCACCGGAGATGGAGGGAAACAAAGCGTGAGTTACCTCTGAGAGCTTGATGCACATGTGCTCCTGCCAGCCTTCTTCTGGGGGCGACTCTGGAAGGAACACCCAGTCTGCCCCACAAGCCAAGGCGCTCACCAGGGCAAGGTACCTATTTAGAGAAAGCAATGATCCCATAAGGCTGCCATGGACAGAGCTCAGCCACCTTGGGCCACAGAACATGGGTGCTTGTTCTGTGCTTGCATGCTTGCTTCCCTCCCAGGAAGCACTCAATGTGAGTGCAGGGCTCTCGGGAGAATGTGCTAATAGGGATTGTTTCCATTTGAGTTGTACCCCTACATACGTACCCGCAGTGTCTGCCCATGACCTCTAGAACAAAGGTCCTTTGGTGGCTGGAAAAAAAGACAAAATAAACATCCATTCACCATTACCAGAACAGCATGGAAAACAAGGAGAAAAGTGCTTTTGCAGCCAAGGTAGACAGCACCCTCCCTAGCACCCCAATCATGGTAGGTCCTTGACTCCCCACCATTGACCCATTTTCTACAAAAGCAAATGCCATCCCAGCAGCATGCTGTGCCATCCCATTTTCTGTGATAAGGGGCTTTGGCAGCAAGCACTCTTTCTGGTAACTCGTTGTACATCTGTTTGCCTGTGCCCAGGCATATCTGCACTTCTAGGGCAATTTTCTAGGTTCTTTCCAAGAAAATAGCTCTACTTAGCTAGTCACTTCTGCTGCCAAGAAACACAGGCTGGAGACGCCCCCAGCAAACACAGGAGACAGAGGGTTGGGAGTTAGACAGTCAGCTTCGTGACTGCCCCACAGCTCTGATCCTTCCGTGAAAGGAAAACCTGACTGCTGCCAGCAGTTCATGGCGTGGTTTTCCAAAAGTCATGCTGTTCTCAGGAACTGGACAAACCTGAGCCTCTTCAAACAAAAATTGGGAGGCACTTATGCTATCTTCCCTTTCACTTGGTCTTGGTGAAAAGTGTCTCCACGCTCCCAAGTGCCACATGAAGAACACTCAGGGATGATCCTGCATGAGTCTGTCACCGCGGACAGAATGCCACGTTTCAGCTTCACCTAACCTTGTAACATCTGCAGGTTAACATCCAGGCTGTGCTTGCTGGCGTGTCTAACAAGGGTGTGGCAAAACTCACAGTTTTACTGACTGAGGTTCCCAAAGAAGACCTTTGCCCAGGACTTTAGATAATGATTCCTTGTCTTCCACGCTTTTCTAAATTCTCTCTGATGAACCAATTTTTCTCTGAAAGTCCATAGTTGGGAGTAACTTTATAACTTGGAAATAAAAAGATGTCTTGTACCATTTTCTAATACTCCAGGCATACAACTTGCACAGAAGGGTTCCCCTGTGGAATCTCCCAGAGCCAGCACCAAGGTCTGGGCCACGCACACACATGTCCAGCGCCATCACCACCTCTCCAGAGGCTCCTACCTCTGGGCGGTGGTCATGATGGCATCCACGACCTCAATGATCCTGTGCAAGGCGGAGTCAGTGCCGATGGTCATGTCGGTCCCACAGAAGTCATTGTCGATGGAGCCCACCATGCCCACGACATTGAGATAGCCATACTTCTCTACCTCCTCTTTGCTGATCTTGCCTGTGGGGAAGAACAGATCACATGTGCTTTGTCAGCACTGGGCACTAACTGGTAGGTGGCCATGGGCAAGAAACCCTCAATTCTAAACTTGCTCTCTTTCTTTTTTCATTTTATCAGAACTGCATGTAAATTAAAAATAAAAACCAGACAAAGGTGGAGGGGATGACACAGATGCTGCTGATATTCAGAGAAGTCACAAAATGAAAGGAGCAAGGATCAGCACATAGCAACTGGTGGGCAAGACTGACTTCAGTCTGGCACCGGCTTCAGAGAAAGGCTTGGCTCTAGGGGAGGGCAGGTCACAGAACAGAATAAAGCCCTTAAGAATGCTGTGTAACCGGCCTATTGATTTCTCCACATCCGTGGGGGCTGGAGAGTTGACAGGTATCTACTTAGCATTCTCAGAAAAGATGAACAGTTCTGGCAGATGTTCTTAAGTAGAGTTGGAATTGAGGGTGTACAGGCAGCAGGCCTGAACTCAGGCTATTCCTCCCGAGTGATCCCCAAGCCTGAGTTACACCAGAATAAGGTGGCTAGAAGGTGCTTGGATCTTGCTGCTTGCCTCTGATAGCCATTCCTTATTTCCTAAAGCAGATCTTACAGACCGTCAGGCACCTGCATCAGTTCAAGTTTACACCCTTTACAAAGCTGCTGTTATTCAGGCAATATACTACCACAAGTTTTACATTAAATTGGAATCTTATAATAATAGCTTTAAGATAAAACCCATGTCATGTACAGGGTTCTAGGAAACCCTTTCCTAAGTGCCTTCAAAGCTGTGAAGGATGGGGCCTCCCCTGGTGGCGCAGTGGTTGAGCGCTGGGCTGTGAGGCCAGCGCCTGTTCGATCCCCGGCCACCGGTGAGGGTCCCACATGGCGTGCAGCCCTCTCCTGCCGCTCACTGCTCCCCTCAGCAGTGTGTTTCGTTGGTCTGCCTGTTCAGTTCCCCGCTCTGGCTCTGGTGAGTTCTCTCACCCTCCCGCACTTGTGACTGTACCCAGTGCTTGTATGAATAAATAAATAAATCTTTTTAAAAAAAAAAAAGCTGTGAAGGATGATCTCGCAGCAGACCACTGTCATCCCAATTAGAGTCCCCAACAACTTCAGTTTACAGAAGCCCCGAGCCCAGCCCCTGTGGAAAACAGTATGGAAGTTTCTCAAAAGCAGTAAAAATAGATCTAACATAGGACCCAGCTATCCCTCTCCTTCCCTACCAAATAGCTCAAAAACACCAATTTCGAAGGCTAGATGACTCCTCTGATCATTGTAGCACTATTCACAGTAGCCAAGCTATGGAAACAATGTGAATGCCCAATGACAGATGAGTGGATTAGGAAAGTATGGTGTTATGGATATACACAATGGAACACTACTTGGCTTTGCAAAAGATGAAGTCTTTCCATTTGCAACAAAATAGATAGAATTGCAAGGGATTATGACAAGCAAAATAAATCAGAAGGCGAAAGACAAATACTGGATGATCTCACTCATGTGAAATATAGAGAAACAAAATAAAGGAACAGACAAAATAAAACTGAAACAAACCCTAGAAATCAGACCGCAGAGTTAAAGCTACCAGAGGGGGAGGACAAGGGATGGGGGCCAAAGGAAGGAAGGGGCCCCATGGACTGGGGTGGAGGATCACTGGTGCTCAGGTGTGGTGTGGCAACACACATCTGAAGAGGTGGGATTCTAAACGTCTCAATCATATGCAGGGGTTTGCATCACACAACCTCAGTAAAAAAATAATTAAAAAAAAAATAAGAACACCCAAGGAGCTACGGATGTAGCTGATGGCTAATCAGAGCTGGCATCCAGCATAGGGGTGCCCTGGATCCCCACTCAGACCCACGGGCGTCCCCCCCAGACTCCCCCTTGTCTGTAAAATGGGTATACAGATCAAACCCATCTCTGATGGTTCTTGTAGCCATCTCTGATGGTTCATGAAGCAACCATGAAAAAACAGAGGGGCCTGGCACACAGTAGTGAAATAAATATTCCTCTTCCTATAGCTTTCGGTTTATTTGAGGCACAAATTCAGTTCTGCTGGGGCAGCTGTAAAATATGCTAAACCGGCAGAATGTCAGAGCTCTCTGACCGACAAGGGGCAGGGAGCCCAGGAGAGCACTGTGCAGGCAGCAACGTACCATCTTTGGCCAACTCCTCCAGCAGCCCGTTCCACTCCTTCCGGAAGATGTTGGCCCCCGTGAGACTTCCGTCCCCGCCAATGACACACAGGTTGGTGATGCCCTGCTGAATCAGGTTATGAGCAGCCTTCAAGCGACCTTCTCGAGTCCGGAATTCTTTACAGCGGGCACTGCCAATAATGGTCCCTCCCTGGAAAAGGAAGAAAATTTTTGATTTATTTCCTCCTAACTGAACAAATGCTAGACTGGGTGCATGGCAATGCTGATGCATACACATAGGGCTTTCAAAATTGAGGTCTCCCTTCTTTCAGTCTTATAAATTAGTCATCAATGTAAGTCTGTACTTCCCCCCATTTTTATTTCCATCCTGAAATTCTATGAAAAAAAGACCTATACAGGGTAGCCAGGAGGGCATGGAAGCAGGGTTGATGGCAGGATCAACTAAACAGAGCAGAGGCTACAGATGAGCTCAACTGATCTGACTGAGGTTGACAGCAAGGGTAGCTGGGCACCCAGGAGCTAGGAAGAGCTCAGCACCCAGCCTCAGTGTGTCCAGTGGCTGCAGGGAACAAGGCTGCCCCTTCCATTTGTTCAAGGCCCTCACATGTGCAGGCAAAATGTACAGAAATCTGTGAGCTACAGGGATTTGTTTTTCTACCACATTCCCCCTCCCTTACCTATTTTTAAAGACTAAATCTTAAGTGTGATCATCCAGACTTTTGAAAGAACAAAATTGGGCCTTCCTGGTGGCACAGGGGTTAAAGACAGTGGTATCAAGCTATCTCCTGCCACTGCAGCACTGAGTTTGATCTCTGGCTGGCCAGGGAGATACCTACATGGCACAGCAGTTCTCTCATGCTTCGTCCACTGCTCCCCTCAGCAGTGTCTTTCAGTACATCTGCCTGTTCTGCTCCCCACTCTCTCTGGTGAATCCTCTCACCCCCTGCATCTCTGGTTTACACCCCAGTTCTTGTATGCATAAATAAATAAATCTTTAAAAAAAAAGAACGCAAAATCATGATTTTTTTTACACTTGGTAAAAAAAAACCCCAATAACCACAAAGAAGGAAGCGTCCCAGTTTTACTTAGAAAAATGTAGGATCCTAGCCCTTTGTGTGTGGCTAGGAAGGCACTTATAAGACTTCAGTTTTGTGTGGGAGGCTTCAAGTGCCCACTCACCTCAGAGAAAGATCCTATGTTAAGGACAGTAATCAGGATGGGGGAGGGCATGTTGGGACTCTACACAGCCCAGGGGACAGGGAAGGCGGAGGGCACAGGGCAAGACATGCTGGTTCCCTGAATGTTGATTTGACCAAGAGATTCCAGAGGGTCGTGTGATTTTAAGTGGAAGTTAAGTCAGCAACACATCAATAACAACACTGGGAGAAAAAACATGGAGAGGACCCAGAAGGACACTAAGTAGCAAAGAAGCCGGCAACTCATAGACATGCACATGCACATACACACACACATGCTCGTGTGAGCACACACATGGTCACACATACTCTCCCTTATACACACTTCAATTGACATGGACTTCCCACCTTCTGGCACAGCACAGATCAGAATGGAAATGTCCCTTTCTAGGCAGTCTAGAATCCAGATAATATGGTCCTGAGTTTTTGCAAATATTACTCTATCTAAGTGTTGATGACCATCAAACTTTCTTACAGTCTCTTTCCAGGCATAGTGAAACAAAGGAGGTCCAAGTGCAAACTTACGTGTCTGTGACCAGCATGACAACCTATTCCCCATGAGCACGCTGCCCCACCCCCAGATTTATTGAGAAATAGCTGACATATGACATTGTGTAAGTTTAAGGTGTACAATGTCATTTGGTGCATGTACACACTGCAAAACGACTACCACAAATTTAGCTAATACATCTCTCAATGCACATAATTACTTTTCTCTTCTTGTGATGACAACTTTACAGATCTACTCTCTTAGCAACTTTCAAGCATATAAAATAGCATTGTTCACATTTTTTAAGGCCTATAATATGATGAAATAATATACATTGTGAAATCATCAACACACTCAAGTTAATTAACGCCTCCAAATCACAGTTACCTTTTGTGTGTGTGGTGAAGACAAGGAAGATCTCCTCTCTCAGCATCTTTCAAGGATACAATGCTGCATTGTTAACTACAGTCGCCACGCAGCATAGCAGATCCTCAGAACTGATTCATCTGATAACAGAGTGTGTAACTTTGACCAACATCTGCCCATTGCTACCACCCCTAACCCCTGCAACCCCCAACCTACTGTTTCTGTGAGTGTGACTCTTTTAGATTCTCTACATGAGATGACGCAGTGTTTTTCTTTCTGTCTCTGCAAATGGCTTATTTCATTTAGCATAATGACCTCCAAGGCCACATAAGTTGTCTCAGATGGCAGGATGGCTTGGTTATATACACATATAAAATGTATATATCCACTATGTGTGTGCATATAATATAGATGTGGGTACGTGCACATGGGTCACATTTCTTTTTCAATCTATTCATCTATTGCACTAGCACCTTCCAATGAAATGTTTCAACTTGAATTCTATTAAAAAGTACTCAACATGAGTCATGGATTAATAAATACATTTCAAAAGATTGAGCTGCAAGTAAAAAGCTTTTCCAAAGTCCATTCTTCCTAAGCCATTGCTTTCTTCCTCATCCGATTTGGAGCCTTCACTAAGCTCCAATGTTCCAGGAGTTTATTAAGCATAAAATTCTCAGGCAGGTTTCTTTTAAATTCAAAGTAATCAACTGTTTTTGCCCCCAGTGGTAGTTACCTCATCTTTGCTCATACCAAGGCAATTAGCTGTCTGATTCAGGCCAGAACAGGGGTGCTGTGTTTCCACTAAATCCACAGCTCTCAGAGGTT
The DNA here is from genome assembly GCF_014898055.3 of Talpa occidentalis. Lineage (NCBI taxonomy): Eukaryota > Metazoa > Chordata > Mammalia > Eulipotyphla > Talpidae > Talpa > Talpa occidentalis. The sequence goes on from NW_023601146.1 coordinate 16,513, forward strand.
GCCAGCGGGAATCTTTCCCAGGCTTTGTTACACCGATGCCAGGGACTTGCAAAAACCCCTACAGGCATGGAGATTTGTGTCTAAACATAAAACACCAGCAAGCCAAAGTACCTTAACGTAATTTGGTTTAAAAATCAGCCCAGATTATTACAAGTAGCATGACCAATGCTAGCTACCCCACGTAACTTTATTGCAAGGGTAATAACCCTCAGTTTGCACTATATAAAGCTTTTTTAAAAAATTTAATTGACAGTGACAAATTAAGGATGTTTTCTTGCCATGCAAGTAGGCCGCACACGAATCAGTCTTAAGTATTACTGCAATGCATATACAAAAGGCTCTAACTCAAAAGTCCCTTAGAGAAGCAGTATGAAGACAGCACCTACCACTTGCAGAATGCTCGAGACGCTTTCCCAGTTGGCCTCCACAATGTTCCTGCCGCCATCTACCATGCCTTGGTAACCCTGGAGGAAGAGAATGAAAACATTTTTCAAACTGGGTTAGACTTTGTGGAGACACTAATTGATGTATTAATTGTGTAAAATGGAAATACAAATGACAATGCATCTGAGCTCCCAAGAGCCAATGGTTAGAAGACATGGTGGGCCTCCCTGGTGGCATAAAGGGTTAAGCACCGCATTATGAAGCAATCTGCAATCTCTGCAGCACAAGTTCAATCCCTAGCCGGCCAGGGACAAACCCACATGGCGAGGCAGACCTCTCCTGTCTTACCCACTGCCCTCCTCAGCAGTGCATTTTAGTCAGCCTGCCTGTTCTGCTTCCCACACTGCTCCCCAATCTGTCTCTGGTGAATCCTCTCACCCTCTACATCTCTGGCCTGTACCCCATATCTTGTATGCATAAATAAATCTTGGGGAAAAAAAAGCACCACCATTAACTATGAAAAAAAAAAAAAAAGAAGAAGACAGTTCGATACAACTTCTAGTTCAAACTATTATCTTGGGGTAGAGCCTCTTAAATTTAATCTCCAATAACTGGGATTTCCACCAAGACTGGTTCATTGCATGATGGGGAATTAAGATAGTTTGCCTACTGGTGACTAAGAGACTGAAAAGGGTCACATCTCCCCTAAAGCTTTTTGTAATTTATTTTTTTTTTTAAAAGATTTTATTTATTTATTTATTTATTTATTTATATAAGCACTGGGTACAGTCAGAAGCGCAGGAGGTTGAGAGAATTCACTAGAGCCAAAGCGGGAAGCAGAACAGGCAGAAGGACTGAAGTACACTGCTGAGGGGAGTAGCAGGCGCGGCAGGAGAGGTCTGTTGCGCCATGTAGGACCTTCACTGGTGGCCGGGGATCGAACCGGCACTGCAGAGGCTGCAGGCAGCTTCGCAGCCCAGCGCTCAACCGCTGTGCCACCAGGGGAGGCCCACTGTTGGTAACTTAATACAAGCACACACGAGCAGTTGTGGTGACCAGACTGTATGTATACATTAAACATTCCTACTGGGGCCTCTATTTGCCCAGGCAATTTATACTACTCTAGATTTACAGCATTTTTTTCCTTTCAAGCACAGCTAAATGTTACCCTTGAAATTCAGTTGTCTTACCTTCCACTTAGTGACATTTACGGAGGGCAAATTTTGGATGAAATCGGATCTATGTACATTTTTGCTTAGATGCCCAAAGAAAAGCATCTCCATTTTTCTCCATAGGAGAAAAAAAGATCAAGAAAAACAGAAATGTTTATTGCATTTTTATCTGTCTTTCTCACTTTCCAGGGCATTTAACCTTAAAAAGGAGTAGGCATTAAGTATTTAGAGATACTTGACATAATAGATTATTATTGTAGATTCATATCCTCTACCTAGTGAAAATCTAGAAGAAAAAAAGGAATAAAGAATTTAAAAAATAAAATGGCCCACTGAGTATGGAACCCCATATACAAATTCATCAATAATTCATCCCTTTATGAGTGATTCATTCATATATTTATACATGTAAAATTCTCATAAAAAAAAGGTAAGACACACATATTATCAATATATAATTGAGTGTTATCTATGTATTGCTATATTATTTATGATGCATGGATATATAATGTAGAAAAATGTAAACATACACATGTACATGCATGTGTGTATGCACTCGTGTCTGTATATTACAAATGAGGAGAAAATCATATAGAATGAAAAAGAAGCTCAGAGGAGACTGCTTTTAGTGGCAGTCAGTGTCTCTCTACTCCAGACCTGTGGGCTCCCCCAGCCCTCAGAACAGGGGGGGACAAGGATAGCCACGACCTGCCCAGTGCCTGCAGGGGGACACAGTGGCACTTCTTCAAACACACCTCAGCCTAACTTTAAGGGTCGCTTTCATCTTTTCGTTCATATCTCCCTTCTTCCTGAAGACTTTACAGGGTGTACATTTTTAGCCAATTCCATTTAAAGTATAGCGCTGGCGCGACCGGCTGTCACCGCAGAGGGCAAGGGAGATAAACTGGAGTCCACCCCACCCTCTGGAAAGGGAGCCGCTATCAGAGGGCTATTTTTGTTGGTCCTGGAATGTCAGCTCCTAAACAGAAGAGGACGAACTTCCCTGCTGCTCCAGTACCAAGTTCAGAACCACTTTCTCAGTGACCCCAGGGGTCTTAGTTCAATAGAACATTAAAAATAGGTCATAGTGGATGGAGGGTGGGTGTGTGGCTGGAGGGACGGATGGATGGATGAATGAATGGGTGGGTGGGTGTATGGGTGGGTGACAGATGATGAGAGAAAATAAATTCATCATTGGATAGATGACAAATGATAGATGGATCACTGGAAACATGAATGATAGAGAAGGGAGGGGCAGGAAGGAGAAAGAGAACAAAAGAGAAAGAATCCAGATTTAGGGTTGCTCGTTTACGTGACCGCTGCCTCCCTGCAACTCCCAGGTTTCTGTTAAGTAGTAGGTCTCACGCTGCCTGCACAGCACGCGTCCATTCTAAGACACAAGAATGTGACTGAACAAACTGCACTTTGTGGTCAAGCTACTTTCTGGGTTTGCTTCTGTGAAGCTGGATCACAGGGAACAGCAGGTGAGCAGGCCTATGACCTGGGTCCAAGTGGTTACTAGACCACTGGGCTGAAGTAGTCCCTGCATTTTGGGAGGATGTGTTGTTATGCAAACCTGTGACACCTGAGGAGAGGAACTATGCTCATTAATTAGGCCAGAACAGCAGGCTCCAGTTGGGCTTTTCCGAGCAGAGCAGGAGGGAGTGTTGCATTGATCCTAAGCAAGGCTTTGGCAAAACCGAAAGTGAAACCTTCCAAATCCCACACCAGTAGCCACTAGAGCCATTTGTGTATACTCTATTTCAGGTAAAGAGAGAGGAAGGGAAGGGAGCCAGTCCTGTTTCCAAGAATGAGACCTGGCTGCTGAAGCATCCTGAGATCACGGTGGGGCTGAGTCCCAGGCCCATCCTGTGACATACTCCAGCTCCACATTTTCATCACTCCTGTGGCTTGTATGTCAGAGCCACTGCTGCTCAGCATTGAGAGGAATGTGCTGCCCAATGTATGTCATACTGGGACCAGAAAAATTCCCTTCCTCTTTATATTTCTCAGTTTTAAATAGTGATTTAATAAGACTTTTTTTCTTTCTAAATCCTGTTGTTTCTAGAGTCACCATGAAAAGCTGTTCTACAAACCTTAACACATTTTGAAAAGTAAAAAGTTCTCCAAAAAGAATTTGATTTGTCTGTGTGTGCTCAGTGTGGTAATCAAAGGATTAAAAAAGGAAAAGGATGATTTTATCACCACTATACTTTGCAAAGCCCTCACGATTGTACACAGGAGTTTGGTTGCTAGGAAATGACTCACTCTTTCACTTGAAAAGTAGTCAAGCTCACCTAACATTTGGAAAATAAATACCAACCTCAGTTTTAAGTTGTCTTGCATAACAAGAATAATGTTGCTAAATTAGAAGGACTAGTTTTACACTGGTGTACTATAATTTGTAAATTCAGATGAGTTTTTCCTACTGAAATCTCCTAGAAACGTTCAACACCTAAACTAATGCAGTCACATCTTTCAAAAATTTTTTTTCTAAAATTTCCTTTGGAATTTGCCTCCCAAACCAGTTTCATGACTCACACAAGAAAAACAAACCAGAAAGCCTTTAAAGCTACACTTAGTTTTTGACCAAAAGTAACACTATTTTGTTGATCCTGATTCATAAGGTGTCCCCAAGAGATCTTTAAATGGCTCCATCAAATTAGCCACCCCACACAATGCTTAACATGGGATCATCGCATCACACCTGGGAGCATATTACAGGCTCATAAGTCATTTTAGCTTCTTGTCTGAAATTGTTTTGAGCAATGTCAAAATAAGTGCAATTATTGTCCCAACTGAATTCTTGGGAGATTGTGACATATTTAGACATTATTTTGAATGGAATTTTTGGGTATATATTAAATCCATCCTAAATAGAGAAAGGGTTAGTCCAGCTGTGGGTGATTTTCTCTTATGGAGATTTCAAGTGTATTTTCAAAAATGCAAGATGCAGAGGGAAATTTTAGTCTCCTGTTAACAGCAAAGCAAGCCTGCTCTTTTATAACGCTTACATGCTTGCTGGGTCCATATCTTCTCAACTTCATGCTTTTTTAGAATCTGATTTCCTGGATTCCTCAGTCAACAATGAAGTGTGAATGACAAACATTCCTACTACCAGAGGAAACGATCTGCCACAGACAGCACAGCTCAGAAGTATTTTCTAGATATTATCATCTCTGACTTTCTAAGCATAGTTACTGCATTCAGCAACTTATTCAGGCGGGGTTTGTTACTTTCAAATAAATACATGGTCTTGTTTCCTATGAAACAATTAAGATTCCTTAATTTAAAAGATGTGGAGAGGTCATCTCTGAACTGCTGTTAAGTCTTAGAATTGGCGGACACTGTCCTATGAAACCAGGTGTGTAAGACAACGGAGCACAGGGGCTCTCCAGGAGGTCACTGACTTTCAAAGTCCAGGAACTTTACTTTGCTTCTCGGAACTTCCCATTCAGACTTCAGGTCAGGCATCTCCACCCTACCTTCACCTGCGGGTTCTCAGGGAAAGAATGCTCTGGTCTATGGAAACTAAACCCCTGCTCACTGATTTCATGACTTCAGAGCAAATGCATAACAAACATTCTTCAAATTTATTCTTGGAGAGATTAGGTCAATGCTAAATTCTAAAATAGGTTAGCGTATAAAACAAGGTTTTGTACAGTCTTGTGCTTGGTGCTTCTGAAAATCTGATCATATACTAACACGACATATTTAGCCCTCTGGCGGTGTTAGATTTCTTTAAGCTAAAGTTAACAATGAAGCCAAAGCCACAGCAGGAACAATGGGAGTGGTTGTGAGGACAACAGGCCTGTGGCTTCACAGCAGCCCTCAGTGAGGACAGCGTAGGGTGTAAGTAGAATAAATTGTCACTTTTTTTGAGATTTGAGGACTAACATGTTGACTATAACTAGGTTTGAAGGAGTGAGGCTGAGATCACAGGAAGAGCTTAGCTGGGAGCTGACAAAAGCAGGGCTCAAGGTGGCGGTAGTAGTTTAACTGTCATTTCTCATTGTTCCAGGTGTGCAAGATAAGCTCTAGTGAAATGGGGGGATAATGTGGGGTGCATGGGTCATGGGTCTTTTGTGAGTTAACTTAAGGAGTCCAACCAACCTAGTAAAGGCTCATGGATGTTAGGGGGAGGACCTGCTGTGGGTTGGCACAAACACTGCCATGGCAATTGCATAGTGGTACACCACCCTTTTCATATTAAAGCTTGTCTGTCATCAGCATATTAGTGAGGCCAAAACAGGGTCCCAACCCAGTGCAGCATGGGCAACATGCGGTCTTCAAGCTCACAGAGGCTAGTTCCCCGCTCGCCCTGGGGTTGAGGCAGGGGTGGGATGGGGCTTGGGGAGAGTCAGCTCTGGCATCTGCAGTGCACACTTAAGACCAAGATGTTAGCTCCTGACCTTGTCCTGGTGCCCTTATTCTTGAAAAATAGAAGTCCTGACTTACCTAAGACAAACAGATTCTATGACGAAAGCCATCAGCTGAGAGCTAAAGCCACGGGCATAAATCCTAAGCGTCTCTTCCACATGCAAAGATGACCGACAGGCTTGGCAGATAGTCACACAAGCCAGGCGTGAGCGGAACCAAACCGTTCAGGGTGAATGAAAACAAACTTTGAAGTCAGTCACATTTAAAGAGCTGTTAA
>NW_023601148.1:0-22676 GCF_014898055.3 Talpa occidentalis
GCAGACTGACTGAAATAACTGCTGAGGGGAACAGCAGGCAAGACAGGAGAGGTCTGCCTCGCCATGTGGGCTTCTCCCTGGCCGGCCGGGAATCAAACTCGTGCTGCAGAGGCTGTGGATTACTTCAAAATGTGATGCTTAACCTCTTGTGCCACCAGGGAGGCCCGGTAATCTAATTTTGTCAAGACTTAAGGCAAGTACTTAAGTATGGGACAGCATTTACCTCCCTGTGGAAATAGTAAAAAATAAAAATGTAGAAATGTTTAAATAATGTGTTATCAAATTATAACACATATTATGATTCCCTTTTTGCCTTTGTTTTGTGATAGCACAAGTGATGATATAAAACAGCATAGAAAAGTAGCAATGAATGCTTCAAAATAATTGGAGGGGATCACATACTGCCCCAAATGTAAGGTCTTTTCTTTAGGTCCAGTAGTCTGCATAGTTCAGTTTAAAAACAACTTCATGTTTAAAGGTACTAAAAAATAGGTTCCAATATTTTATAAACAGATATGAAAATTTTAAAACAAAATATTTTTTCTCTATGAACATAGGAATAAGTAGATATAAAAACCCATCTCTGAGGGCCTCCCTGGTGGCGCAGTAGTTGAGCGCTGGGTTGCGAAGCTGCCTGCGGCCTCTGCAGCGCCAGTTCGATCCCCGGCTGCTCCCCGGCCACCGGAGGAGGGTCCCGCATGGCGCGCAGACCTCTCCTGCCGCCCGCTGCTCCCCTCAGCAGTGTACTTCGGTCCTTCTGCCTGTTCTGCTCCCCACTCTGGCTCTGGTGAATTCTCTCACCCTCCCACGCTTCTGACTGTACCCAGTGCATGTATAAACAAACCAAACAAACAAACAAATAAATAAATAAACATGCCTCTATTAAAAAAAAAAAAAACCATCTCTGAAACAGTTGCTCTTTTCAATAAGATCTAACACATCTGAGGCTTTAAGTGGGAAACTGGTACCTAATTACACTCACTACTAGATTTAGTCTGAGTTTTAAAATATATACCTCTACCAGAGGTGCCATTTTCAGAAATGCTTTATTAATAAGTACAGATACTACAAGTATATAGAAGTGTACATGATACAGAATATTTAAGTCAAGATTCTCTTCTACATGTTCGCTTACATTACAGGGTCAAGAAGAAATGTATTATTTACATTGAGATTATCTACTGGTGTGTGTAGAAAGTTTAAATTAGCTGCAAGAAATTTTATCTAGACATGCACCTGCCTAGTGCTATGAGCTGGTATTTACTGGGCAGATTAATTACAAACATTTCTTCTGTCCCTTAAATATGATCAGGCAGATGCAGAAGTTGGTGTTCATAGTGAATGCATTTCTTCTAAATGCCTGTGGGATATAAAAGATGATTATTAAATCAAGAATTAGTTTTCAAATTAATATGCATCTCATATGTGACTTAGGAAATGATTTAAACACTGTCTACTATTTACTTTGGTACCTAGTTTAGACTGATGATTTCTCAATTGCTTAATTTTGAGGTTTTTTTTTTAAAGATTTATTTATTTATACAAGAACTGGGTACAGACCAGATGTGCGCAAGGGTGAGAGGATTCACCAGAGACGGAGCGGGGAGCAGAACAAACAGACTGACTGAAATACATTGCTGAGGGGAGCAGCGGCAAGACAGGAGAGGTCTGCCGCGCCATGTGGGATTCTCACCGGCCAGCCGGATCGAACCCGTGCTGCAGAGGCTGCAGACAGCTTCACAGTGCGGTGCTCAACCCACTGTGCCACCAGGGAGGCCCTTAATTTTGAGTCTTAAGTGAGATTCATCTTCAGAAAAAAATTGTCAATATGAATACTCTTACATAGCATGTTTCAGACTATGAAGATGGCTCTTGAGAGACATCTGAGAAAGTTCTAAAACTCCAAAATGACTTACTGAAACCACCAAATCTACATGCCTTTGTCTATAAGCCTCAGGGCCTTTTAGCAGGTGTTTTCTCCAACAGCTGCCCCCCCCCCCCCCCCCGCCAAAAAGACAGTATTTGTGGACATTCCTATTCAGATTATGTCCCTATGGGGACTCCTAGTGGTGGTATAAGTTCTTGTCTGTTTGGCCCTTTTGTGAGAGAAAGCCTCTGAAGAAAGCAGTCACTCACTAGCACTGCTGGCACATATTCCCATAGGGCATGTGAACCATTCACTCCTTAAATACCTCTTCCTTGCTTACATCAGCAGCTGTGCAGAAGTAACGACACCCCGTATCTTTACCCATTCTCCAGAATCCACCCACCTAGAAGACAGTTTGCCAACCTGACAACCAACTTGCCAAGCCTTGTTTGAGTCTGGTCTGAATTCCTGTGGCTTTTAAACACTCTTAATACCCTGATAGGTTATCAGAACTAATGATAATACTATAAAGGAAAGGAAGACTATAATTTATTAAACAGTTACTATGGGGGGGTACTAATTAAGCTAATAATTTGTACAATCCCACAAGGTAAATATTATCAGTCCCATTTTAGGGGAACCAAGTCCTTGTTTGCAATCACACAGCTAAGTAGGTAGTAGAGTTAGTGTTGGATATCTAATCTAAATTTTAGCAAAGAATTTTCAACTGACCATGGCTACTAAAACTGTTGAGAAAGACTGATGTCAAATTTAGGGTCCAGCAAAAATATTTGATCTGTGTGAATGTCATAGCACAAGAGTAGGGAGTGGCGGCATGTTTGTTATTTCTGCACTGCTATATTGGTTCTAGAGATGAATATCTCATAATACAAATGAAAATAATTTAGATTCAGTGATGGAGTTCATAAGCAGTATATATTGACAGGATTCATTCTTGATATGGCAATTATATTTTTTATAAAACATATTTTGTATTGTTACTTATCTAATCTTCATTGATCCACTTCTGAATTGTCTGAACTTACTAGCATGGTGATCCTGTCAGTGACGTGACCTGAATCTACCTTTCCACCATTCTGTTACTCTGCCTTTTTTGCTCAAGTTGTTCTCTGCAAAGGTCTCCACAGACTGTCAAAATTACCCATTTTTCAATTCCTGCTTCCTAGAAAAGTATAGTTTCCATTCTAGGGTCTAAGTGGCACTTAATCCAATATAATATAGAGAATAACTGCAACTTTAAAATCATGAAACTTTAAAAATGACCTAATCACTCCATCCTGAGGTAATCTATGTCTGCTGTGTATTCCTATATTACTGCTTATTCTTTACTGATTCTTGTTTATACTATATAAATCTTGTGTCCTTAACTTGATAACTAGGTTACAAAAGGTTGGCATTATGCACAGTGCTTTGTTTATACTAAGCTTCATACTTTTATTTACCAAATGATTTATCCAAATTGTATCTAGATAAAGTATCACTGTACCCCCTGCAGTATCCCTGTTAACATTAGGGAAGATAGCGAAGATCATTCTTTTACTTCTCCTAAACACCTTTATTGGACTTAGTACTACTTGTGGCCTATGGATTGCTGTCTCCCTTTTAGCTCTCTTATTTTCACATCATTTTATAAAGGTTTTTTGCTTTGTAAAGCAAATGAATTTGTATGGGGTAGTTCCTACCTCCTCACACACTAAATAACACAGTACGGGAGACATAATCCCTGAAGTGTGAGAGAGAGTAGGAATTGGTGTGCAAAAAGGAAGTTGGCCAAAGTGGTATCCAGGAGTACTATGCCTATTAGAAGTTTCTAGGGCATAAAGTCAGGGAGTGTAATACCCTCCTTTAGTCAGTTGGGTAACTATGATAAATGCACAAAAGAAAACCAATGAAAGGATGTGGAAGAGAGAGATCTGAGGAAGCCTAGCATAAGATGAATCACAAGCAGGTTTTGAAAGATTGGTGATATTTTGAGGATGGAAGAAAAGATATGCCATGCAAAGAAGAGAAGAACAGAGGTAAGGGGAAAAGAAAGGCACTTTCTAAGCCATGTGTCTAGAGAATGGTAAGTAACCTGGAGTGACTGAAGTACAAGGAAAAACAGGAAAGGTAAGCTGTGGTCATATAAGAGAGTTCTAAATATCACTATAAATTGGGATTTTACTTTGAATATGGTGAAATAATACTTTTTAAAGCAGTAGCAGGACAGGTTATGGGGGCAAGAGACCAAAAATAAGAGACACGGGTTATAAAGGGAATGATGATAATCTAGATGAGAAGTAATAAAGGGATAAAATAGTGCAGGTGATATGGAAAGGAGAAGTAAACTTTTTCAGAAGTGATATGGTGGAAGTTGATGTGAAGGGCAAAAAAAAGAGAATTGAGATTTTGAACCATATCATTGGAATGAATGCAATTTCCAGAAAGGTAAATGAAGAAAAATTTTGGGGAAAATTATGAGTTCAACATATTGGGGGACATTGTATACCAAATGAGATTGTGGATATCAGCTGAGGGAGAAGGCTCATAAATAGATTTGGAGACCTTATACACTAAGATAAGAACTAAAGTCAAAGGAATGGAAGAGATCATGAAGTGCCCAAAGTAAGAAGAAAACACAGTCAAAAAGAAGAACCCAGGGAAATGCCTCAAAGGTGAAGTCAGGTTTTATTTCACTGTCATTTTTTTCTGTTGCTCTCCAATAAAAAGGAAGTTGACAATTCCTTCCTTAACCTTAATCCTTTCAAGTTTTCTGAAAGTACTACTCAGAGACTTAAAAGAACACTGTTAACTTGTGAAGCTCTTTAGTAAGAACCCATGAACACAAAACTATTCCCAATATTTTAAGTTCCCCAAAGGCCACTGAGACTGCCATTTACTAAAGGTGTATATTGATTTGCCAAATGTATAACAATATATATTTATGACCACCATCTTATAGTTCTGAAATTTTATGTTTAATCCTAGAATTAACCGTTTAATCCTAGAATGAATAAATGTGTCTGTGTGTATACATTTTATATCTTAACTATTTAATAGGACATCTGACCAGCAATGAAACCTGAAATTCATAGTTCACTACTGTGTAGTGGACAGGCTCTAGCACCAAACTACTCGGGTTAGTATCCTGGCTTGGTCTCTTGGGTGATTCTGTGACAAAGTACATGACCCCTTTGTGTTACAGTTTCCTCATCTATAAAATAATTAGTTGTTGTGAAAGTTAAGTGGGAAATGTATGAAGTACTTACAATAGTGCCTGGCACACAGAAAGTGCTATAGATGTTATTGTAATAAGCTATTATTTGTTGTATAACAACAGAATGGACATTTTAATGAATGAGAATGAGATAATTTTCTATTTAAAAAGTCTTGCAAATTTATCTAATTTCTGTATAAATATTTCACAAAGATGCTAATTTATTAGGAAGTCAATATTAATCCCATGAAGTAGTTTCCAAAGAAATGTATTTTCAGGATAGAATAGAATTTTCATTTTGTATTGTTTTCTAAGAGATAGTAAGCAACATCTGGTCAGCTTTAAAGAGTCTTAATATTAATGCCACTAAGTCTGGGGTAATGCTAGTTCTTAATGTGAACCTTTAGTTACAGGTTCACTAAATAATAATAACACATATTAACTTGTATTCCTTCAAGCTAATACATTATAATAAGCTATTTATAAAAATATTTTAACATACTTCTGAATTCATAGGAATTGCTTTGAAGGTCCAACTAAGTAATACATAAATTATTTAATCAATTTAGCACATTTCCAACTTCATAGATTTGCTTTATCTTGTTTAGAGAGAAGTGCCCTACGATTCTATAACCCACCAGTCAGTATCTAGTTAGCTATTTATACTACAGGTGTTCAATTTATACTCACTTAAAAATATATCTTTTAAAGCTAGCCTGGTCAGGTGGGTTAGTGTCCTTTTTCTTTTAAATATTTTTTTATAAAGATTTATTTATTTATGCATATAGGAGCTGGGGTACAGGCCAGAGATGCAGGGTGGGGGAGGGTGAGAGGATCACCAGGGACAGAGTGGGGAACAGAACAGGCAGACTGACTGAAATACACTGCTGAGGGGAGCAGCAGGCAAGACAGGAGAGGTCTGCTTTGCCTAATGGGTTGCTCCCTGGCTGGCCAGGGATCAAACTCCTGCTGCAGAAACCGCAGATTGCTTCATAGTGCGGTGCTTAACCCCTTGCGCCACCAGGGAGGCCCTAGTGTTCTTTTTCAATAAGTGTATAATTCAGATCTTGTCAGGTTGCTCTTCTATTGTCTACAAGAATATATTAAATATGGGGCCTCCCTGCTGGCGCAGGCAGTTGAGCACAGCGCTATGGAGCTGTCCGCAGCCTCAGCAGTGCAGGTTCAATCCCCGCCAGCCTTGGAGCAACCCACATGGCGAGCAGACCTCTCCTGTCTTGCCTGCTGCTCCCCTCAGCAGTGTATTTCATCAGTCTGCCTGTTCTGCTCCCCACTCTGTCTCTGGTGAATCCTCTCACCCTCCCGTGCATCTGGCCTATACCCCAGTTCTTGTATAAATAAATCTTAAAAAAAGAATATATTAAATATGATTTCAATGAAAACTCTAAAGCTCATGTCCCTATTTTTCTTACAGATAAACAGTACCAAATCTGATAGTGTAAGTAAAATTTCCAGCTGAACAAAACAGTGAAATTTAACAAAGCTAGACTTAATTAGAAAGGTGAAACAGTACCTTAGTTTAAGATGGCTTTGAGGAATTCATAGCTGTCAAGATGACATAATTCTACATGAAAGAAAAAAGAATATTTTCAGAAAACAGCTCAGAGTAAGCTGTCATAGTATGAGACCAAATAATTGTTGAATCAAAAGGAAATTAAAATTAAAATAAATAACACCAATATAATGTTTTATTTTACATTATAAATAACATCTTTGGGGTACAAATTCTCTTTTTAACATTATACTGGGTTGCCTTATTCTGATTCAGAATGTATATTTAAAAATGTAGAATAAAAACCACACAGGAATTTATAATTATAGTGTGCTATGCTTTAATATAATTACTTGTCCTTTGTGCTAGATTCTATAATCCTGAGGGCAGGACTATGTCAGACTTGCTCATTAGTGTATTTGGAATATTAGAACATTGCCTGGTTCAAGGTCAAACTCAATAAATAGTAAATGAATGAGGCAAATAAGGAGATAGAAATTTATATGTATTTGAATATATTTAGATAATTCCTTTAAGAAATTTTTAAAATAGCCACTTGTTTTCATTCATTTGCTGAATGTGCATTATGGATCTTCTATCCAGGGTTTGTACTAGATTCTGGGGCTACAGTATAGAAAGACTGTTTGCTTGCCAAGGAGGGGTCCAGAAAGAGCCCTGAAACTAAATAATTGCAATACACCACCATATTATAAGATACATTCATAAACATTCAGGCAAGTGTTGCAGAAGCCTAGGAGATAAAGCAATTTAGCTTTACCGAGGCAAACTGGGGATTATTTCACAGAGGATATGACATCTGAAACTGATCTTATAGAATGAGCAGGTATTTGCTAGACAGAGAAGAAAGAAAAAGAAATCCAGAGAGAGTGAAGCAGTAGACAGGTCTGGAATTCTGAGAGATTCTAGAATGCTGAAGCATATGGTGCGTAAAGTATGAGTTAAAATAACTACTTGCCTCCTAGCTGAGGTGCTGAAGGAAAATCATCTTATTTACTTATTATACAAGTTCTACTTGTAACTACAATTAGTTATATAATATTAAAAAATATCTGCTTTATTATTATATGTATGTACTTAACATATATAAACCACTTACATAGAGGATTTATCTATCTCTATTTTGAGGGTTTTTTCTGATTACTTTAAGAGTTAAATGGAAAAAAAATGTTCACCTGTCAGGTGGCGCAAAACCAATTTCTACTTAATGTGCCAGAATATTTTTTCTCCACCTCAAGAACAGTTAGTCTTCAGTCTATTCATTACTGTCTTTTTATAGTATTTTTATTTAATAAAACCTATTAAGACTACCATACAAATCTCTTTACTTATGCTTTTATCTTTTAACTGATCAATTTTTATATTGCTGACATCCCTTCTTCACCATTTGCTCATTTAAAAATTCATAGTATGTGAGATATGTCTCTGGAGAAAATGTCTATAAAATTTGTTACAGCTGGCAAATGTGTATGAGTCAGTGATAGCACATGACTAAATGCTTCACAGAAAATAAAATTTGTTTCTGTAGTAAGCAGAACTGTTTAAATGTTATTTATTTTTATGTTTCAAAGAAAATATATTGTGAAGTGCTGCATTGATTTAATACGCAACAATGTCTGTGTACATGCTGTAGAAGGAAAATTTATGAAACCTTTGCACAACTCCTTTAATTGAATTTTCCAAATCTCTCACCACACACAAATAATCAATATCTTCTGCAGAGAAAACCAGTCAGAATTATTACAGTCTTTCGTTTCAATTTTGTTGTCATCAGCACATACAGAGCACCTGGATATTTGTAATGTCTGATAGCAAGTTATTTATACCCTTTAAACCTATAATTGCTATTAAGTACAAATCTATGGTTTAATTTTTTTTACTGATTTAAACGATAAAAATTATCATTTCTAGTGAAGTTAAAGATATTTAAATCATAGAAGATTGAAATAAACCATTTTTTCCCTTAAATTCTAGCCAAATTTCAAGTAAGCAGTTGAAATGTATCTCCTGGTGATGACTAATGTAGAACAAGAGCATTAACATTATTAAAAGAAAAGTATGACCCACATAGCACAGCATAAATGACAGCTGCATCCTTATGAAGACTTAAGGAGAAAAAGTTGTCTACTAATGCATGTTTGTGTCACTAAAACTAATATCTTAATTTTCAATCTCCAGATAAACCAAGAGTATTAAAGTATAAGAGGGAGTTGTTTCCCTTAAAACTCATCATGTTTAAACCTCACACTCACTGTTTTAAAAACTGAAGTATTTATTTGAAAAAACACTCTGTTCAATGTTAAGATATAACAGAAAAAAACTCCAGTGTTCTAGGAGGAAAATTATTTACCTAATAGGATGAATTTTTTTTCAACATAGAGTGGGATAAAGAACAATGTATTTTTAAGTTAAAAAATACTTCAGTGGGAAAAAAATACTTCAGTGGGTGGTTAGAATGAAAAGATAATATCAAACTATTTGACAGTCTTAGAACAGGAGGAATTTAAAATTTATCTTGTAGTGTAGTCCAAAAATTTGAAAACTTTAAAACCATTAACTAAGATGAAGTTTACAATCTAAGAACATAGTAAGTTGGTTAAAGAAATCAGAAACATTATAGTTTGTGCTTTTCTTTTTAAGGTCAGAGCTAGAAATTCCAAAATATTTTGTATGATAAACAGTGAAACAATTAACCTTTTTGAACAATGTAAAGTTCAGATGGCTACATTTCATTTAAAATATGCATACTACAACCTACACAATTATTCTCAAAACAGATAATATGTTTTGGACTAAAGCTAAATGTCTCGATTTCTTGTCTTGGCAACTGCTCTACAATTTGCTTACATTCTTTTCAAAAACATTTTGTTTACTGGAAGTTCTAGTCACAGACAAACAATGATGGCATTTTCTAATTCTTCATAAAAAATGAAAATAGTAAGTACTACATAATGCCATCTATTGACTCACGAATATTTGTTTCAAGTTGTTTTAAGTAGAGGTTGATTACGTAAAGTAAATAATTTCATGCTTTACCATGTGATGATAATGTGACATTCCATCTGTATCAACTCATTGAATGGTCATATGTTTTAAATTTTCAGCATAACAAATTAAAAATAATAATGAAAATTCACATTCAAATCTAACAGAAGAAGAACCTTTCATATCGTTATTTTCCTAATAGTCATAAAGCCAATATTATTAAGGAAAGTGAAGTTAGGCTTACATCCTAAATAACTGGAAACAGAAGCCTTTCTTTGTTTAAGAAATTTGTATTTAGCAAAAGACAGCCTCTTTTATCCATAAGCCCTATGAAGAAATTTTCTGATTTAAAGGTCCAGTTCTTCTGAAAATCTTGAAAACCTCAGTATACATTTTCATGTCATTGTACATATTTTAAATTTCTCTTGAATGAATTCTATAAAATCTTAGTAATGTGCATCAGATGTCTATTTAAAACTTAGCAATTATACTCCCATCTAGAAAAAAAAACTGCAAATGAGATTAAACAAGCTAGCACTGAAGTGAAAAACCAAAGTACTGATTTGAAGGGGCAATGAATGACAGGCACAAAAGTTGGATCTTTGCTGGTCTAGTCTCTTTTTAAGTATCCTAGAAAAATTTTACAAGAATCTGAAGAGAAAAAAAATCTGGGGGATAAGTCTTTTGACACTGAAACAAGTAATTTGTTTACTCTCATTTTCATAATTATTTAATAAATCCAAAATTTAAAGGGCTGAATTTTATATTATTTGATTTCTAGCTATACAATTTCTAATATTATGAAAATTCCCAAAACATTTTAAAATTTAAACAACTCTGGGCAATAGATTAGTAAAAGAAAAACAGTAATAAAGAAAATTCTATAAAAAACTAAAGGTTAGGTTCCCAAATAAGGAACATGTAAAGCATATTAATTTGAGATGTCAAAAAATTTAGCAAAGTCCTCTTAAAATGAATGTATGTATACAATGGAAAGTTAGTAACTTAGTAAAACAATTTACATATGTATGCACATGTGTTGGTATACATCATCTTTATCAAACAGACAAACAAAAACAAACCATCAATAAATAAATAAATATATATAAAGAACCAGAGAAAGAGGAGGGGAAAGCGCTTTGTTTTTATATAACAAAGTTATATAAAAATATATAACAAACTCAAATTATAAAGAAAATAAGCTTCAATCTGATTTTCAGACATTACTTTTAAGAATTAGTTGAGAAGCTAATGAATTCTTTAATACCTAAGGAATATAAAGAGCTAATACAGGTCTTGCCAAGAAACAGAAATAGAAAATGACACTCTAAAATATATATTATCTATTATATGTAACATGACAGATTATATATTAATGCCACATGTCATATATTAATAGATATATATTTTGTATACCATAACTCAGTTTTCATTTAAACCACAAGGGATAATCAATGCTTATTATAAATTTTGAAACAATTTAATAATATAATTTCCTCTATACATGAATAAACGCTGAGTTCTAAGGGAAAACCTGGTAATGGGTACATTGGTTTTAATGTTTACAATACTACAAAGTAGTTTTAAGGCTTATCATGTGCAAACATACAAATAACTGGTATAACTGGATAACTAAAAGGGGATAATTACCTCAACACATGGAATATAGCCTTTTAGTGTCTTAATATTTTGGGAAGGAAATTATACTTTTGAAAAATATACCCATTAATCATCAGCATTGATAATTCACTTATTCTATAATTTTCTCTTCCTCATTTCTCAAAACTTGTCAAATGCCAACTATATCTGATTATAATTAATTCTATAAAATTACATGTTTTTTAAATATCACACTATTGGCATAGAAAATATAGAAGAAAGACTTCTTTTAGTCAAGAGATAAACATTCTAATTTCCCATTATGATCCTCTAAAACTTGTCAAGTTAGAGAAACTGAAACTTAGTCATACAGTCTATCCAAGTCATATAGCATCTCAAGTCTTTCAAAGAAAGATTTAATTTTCATATTCTTAAATTACAAGAGCCACAGAAGTTAGCTGCTCAGCAGAAAGGCTCAGGAAGCCTGTTCAGCTCCCTTCCCACATGAGCCTTGGAGGGTCTTGCCATGACCCAGTGTCCTCTGGAACTGACCAGCAGGGAATCACAGCACTTTCCACTGAAAAATCATCACTGGTATAGTAAAGACCCTAATCCCATTCTAACAGACTAGATTGCCTGAATCAGTTTCAGTTATGCTTAATGTCTGAATCTGAAAGCTGGGATGACTGGGTGATTTCATTTCTTTTAGGAAGAGGAAGCATGGGATAATAAAAAACAAACACCAGTTTTTGAGGTAGGTATTAAGTCAGACACATAAGTAAGCAGTGCCTTTGAACAAGTTAACATTTTGTGTGTCTTTGTTCCTTATCTATAAAGACAATGTTAATAGCTGTCTTGCAAGCTACTGTAATGATCTACTGATTCTAGTATAGGGAACATAGTAATTATTGGTTTTCAATAAATGGTAGTCATTGGTATTCAAAAACGGTAGACTAAAATATGGCTACCCATTTCAAGTCCTACCTCTATAGGGATTGCGAAAAGCCATTCATGTCAGTAATATTAAAATGATCCCTCTTAAGTTGTCTAAAAGTTTGAAGATTTTATTCAGTGATTATTTTGCTTACTGAGGTATAGATGTGCATATGCTATGGGACTAACAACCTGCCAATTTAGTTTCCCATACTGTGAAATGCTCAGAGACATAAGAGTTTACAGTAGATCAAATATCATTAATGATCTGAAAGTTTTCAGGGTACCAGTTACAAAGTAACATTTTATGCTTCTGTTTACCCTAATGCACCATTAAAGCTGTCATTTGTTAATACACTGTTACCCCTATTTGTATTCTCAAAAGAATTTTGAATAAAAAGGCAAAATTTAAATCTTAAACTGAAATGTATTTCAAAAGGTATTTTAAAAGTACAATCACGGAAGTTATCTCACCAGACATGGTCATGTATTAAATGCAATATAAGATTTTTCCCTCTCCCTCCACGCTTTCTTTTCTCCTTCCCTGTGTGTGTTCACCAGAATGGTCAGGGAACTTTCACCTGTTTTAGTTAGGTTTTCATTTTCTCAAATTCTGACCAGGAGCTAAATATAGTTGGAAACTGATAATCACTCAGTTTAACTCCAAAGGAGTGGGAAAACTCAAATTTACTCGCGTAAAATTGTGCAACCCTTAAGCAAAGTGTTTCTTCAGTAACGTGGATGGAACTAGAAGGAATTATGCTCAGTGAAATAAGCCAGAAGGAAAAAGAAAAATATCAGATGGTTTCACTTATAACAGGAATATAGGGGAACCCAATAAGACATCAGTGGAAAAAAAAGTAGCAGTACAAAACACAACAAAGCAAAAAACGGACAATTATAAATCAGAGACATCCTGCAGGGGAGGAGGGGGGAGAGGGATCAGAGGGAGAGGGAGGGAGGGAGGAGCACAGGGGACTGAGGTGATGGTGCACGGGTGCATTGGGGAAGGAAATTCCATGGGAACTACACCTGAGAGGGTAGGGGAAGCAAATATTGTTTAAAAATGAACAATGATATAAAAAATAAAATTAATATTAACCCCCCCCCAAAAAAAAGATAAAATCACTCTTTCCACAAACCTTTTCCCTTTGCAAAACAGGAGTGGCAGTTCTCCTGCCATGTGTGACTATGCAGGTGCCTCTCTTTCTTTCTCTTTTCCTAATAAGGCTGTCCTTTTAAAATGTAAAGAAAAATAAAAACAAAAAACCATACAGTAGTCTTTTTTGCAATATAAAATTTTTCAAATGAGATTCATGGCCTTTTAAAAGAACACACTAAAAAAGGATTCATGATGATTAGTTCTAAAGGTTGAAAGGATATGAAAGAATCTCACATAATTTAAACACAACCCTACCTTTGTTAGGAAGTTCTGGACTCTTTTCAAACAGCTTTTCTTTCATTGCTTTTCTCACTTAAAAAAAAAAAAACAACTCATGTTAATAATTACAAGAACTCTGAATCATTTCCCATCCTGGAAGAACAACTTCACGAGAAAAAAATAATTTGAATAATTTATAGGTATTAAGTACAAAATGGAATAACTTTCGTTTTATTTTTTAAAATGAGTGCACTGACAAAACCTAATGCCAGTTTCCATTGTACATTCTTTACCTTCACATTCAAGAAGAATTCCTGAAATATCATATCCTGATAAAGAAGGCTTCCTAATTCTTTAAATAATACTTCTATCACATGTCCAGTAGTGGCATACATAAAGAAGTGTACTAAATTAAATTGGGGGGAAGATAGTTTATCTTTAAAATTAAATATATTAAAGTACACATCTAAAAACACACCTAAAACACATCTAAAAACAAGTACAGACACCAGTGAAAATTCATGAATTTTTCTTACTTAGTTCTTTCGTTTTCTGCATCTCTCTTTTTAAGAATCGTGGCGCATGGAAGAAACCAATGAGATTTTCAAGCTCTCTACTGCCCTCCAAAGCCTAAAAGAAAGTCATCTTAAATGAGTTAGTACACTGTTTACAAATATGACTGTTACTGACAATTCTAGTGAGAATATATTTCCTTCATCTGAAAAATTCAAACTCTATACTAGAAAATAAAGCTTCTTTTTTAAAATTATTGTAAACCTTAAAAATGCCCAAATTAAAACAATTTATAACTTAAAAGGACTAAACAAAGACTACAAATTTATGTTTAAATGTGAAAAAGTCAGATGTTATAAAATATTATGTGTATTTGATATTCATAAAAGAAGAAATTTCCATGAAACTAAATTAAACTTACTGCCTGTAAATTCTTTCCTGGATTGACTACAAATCTGGGACTTCTCCTGTTTTCAAACAGGGTAGTGGAAGTATGAAAAATCACATATAAAAAATAAAAAAAACCCAACAAACCTGGATACTGCTTAAATTTTGCACTATTTCCATGATTTTTTCTGATGATTTTTCTACTTTAGATAACAATACCAAGAATCTATGAACAAAGAAAGAATAGTTAGCAAGAGCAAGCATTTAAACAAGGCAAGTTATTTTCAGAGCTTTAATTCTCTTTAAAGGATCTTAGATTGTTTTTAATCCTTTACATTTTTCAAAGTAGTAAAAGATATATTACTACTGAATCATTTCTTTACAAATACAATATATATAATCAAGCACCCTAACTTTCAGAGTTTCACTTTCAACCCCACTGAGCGATGTGCCTTTCTCTATAATACCACCATTAAAACACTAATATACCTTCATCTTATTTACCTTGATCTAGGTCTAAGAGTTAGTGCTACCTAGTGATTTGATTTTTTAAAAATATAAAACATGGGGCCTCCTTGGTGGTGCAAGGGGTTAAGCACAGAACTGTGAAGCTATCTGCAGCCTCTGTAGCATGAGTTCGATCCCCGCAGATCCTCAGCTGGCCAGGTAGATACCCACATGGTGCAGCAGACCTCTCCTGTCTTGTCTACTGCTCCCCTCAGCAGTGTATTTCAGTCAATCTGCCTGTTCTGTTCCCTACTCTGTCTCTGGTGAATCCTCTCACCCCTTGCACCTCTGGCCTGTATCACAGTTCTTGTATTCATAAATAACTAAGTCTTTAAAAATATATAAAATGTCTTATGGCTTTAAAATATTTAAGGGTAAAAAAAGATATAAAGGCACTCTTTTAAATTTTATCTTTTTATTGAGGGAACACTGTTTTACAATACTATATATGATTTAGAGGTATAGGATCAACATCTTCAGGTATTGTAACCACATCACACCCACCACCATGGCACCCATTGTGCTCCACCATAGTGCATTGTTCCCCCCACTCCTTTGTCCTCTTCTTTTCCCCTTACTACCCCACTAGCCGAAATTCTACAGTTGGATTTCTAGGGTTTGTTATTGGTTTGGCTTTATCTGACCCTCTGTTTTGTTTCTCTATATTTCACAAATAAGTGACACCATTCAGTATTTATCTTTCCTCTTCTGACTTATTTCATTTAGCGTCAACCCCTCAAGTTTTATCCATGTTGTTTAAAATGTAAGTTTGTCTTTTCTTTTTTTAGTGTAGCTGAGTAGTACTTCATTGTGTATTTTTAAAGTAATTGTATTTTTTTTATTGAGGTATTTTCATTTACAACACTGTATGTGATTTAGAAGTGCAGGTTCACACCACTTCAGGTGTATGTTAGTTACGATGTCACACCCACCACCAAAGTATCAATAATCCACTACCATAATCCACTTGCCTCCCCACCCACAGTATCCCCCTCTCAGTTTTAATTCTGCAGTCAGGTTTCTAAAGTTTGTTTTGGTTTAGTTTTGTCTGTTCCTGGATACAAAGGCACTCTTAAATTCAAAAAATGAAAAGTCACTGATAATTCTACCTCCCAAACATACCTCTAGTCAGCATGTTAGCAATCTGGAAAAATTCTCTTAGGTTTTTAAAATTATTATTATTTTTATTTTTCTGTTTTTTAAAATCATGTATATAACTTTATATCATAACCTTTACATTTATAGATGTGTGTGTACTGTGCACATGTGTATATGTATATGAATATGTATGTGTTTGTGTTGGCCACATCATCCATGTGGTTAATTTTGAAAGATGCACATATCCAACATAGTAAACATATCAAAGATGATTTTACATTTCCTTATTGTTGGAATTTTATGTTCTTTTCCAATTTTAAGTTCTTATAACTTCCAATTTTAAGTTCTTATATAACCAAGTTTAAGTTCTATATAACCATGGTCTAATAGAAATATAATCTAAGTCACATATATGTTAAAATTTTCTAGTAGCTCATTAAAAGAAGTAAAAAGAAACAGGTGAACCTAATTTTAGTACTATATTTTCTTTTGTTTTAAAGATTTATTTATTTATGCATACAAGAACTGGGGTACAGGCCAGAGGTGTGGGGGTGAGAGGATTCACTAGAGACAGGATGGGGAACAGAACAGGTGGACTGACTGAAACACACTGCTGAGGGGAGCAGCGGGCGAGACAGGAGAGGTCTGCTGCACCATGTGGGTCACCTCCCTGGCTGGGAATCGAACTCATGCTCCAGTGGCTGCAGATAGCTTCAGAGTGCTGGAACTTAACCCCTTGCACCATCAGCAAGGCCCCTAGTAATATATTTTCTTTAACTCAATATATCCAAGGTATTAATTCAACATGTAATCAATACAAAATTTATTCATGATATTTTGTTTTTTCCCCAAAATCCAGTGTGTACTTTATATTCACAGCACATCTCATTTTAGACTAGTCACATTTCATATGCTCATTAGCTATGTGTGACTGGCTAGTGACTATTGTTTCAGAGAGCATAAATCTATACTATTGATTTAATAAGAAAAACTAGGAGATCTATTTAAATGCTTTTCAAAATCCCATCAGTGTTATCCAGTAACATTTCTCACTATTAAAAAGACAAATATATGTCAAATAATCATATACAATGAATATTTTGAATAGTTTCAATTAAATACATATCTAAGTATGTAAGAAATAAGAGCATTGTATAAAAACTAAAAATTATGTAATAGTGTTGATTTTTCTTTTAAAAATTTCCTTTATTATTACGTATTTTCAATTAAAAGTTACCTATCTAATGTTCCAATTAGCACCAGAACCTCAGTTTGAAAGATAATGTCCCAAAATCCCTCTCACTGAACTCCGAAAGCTAGAGGGAGCAAGACTTACGTGACTCCCACTCAGGGCTGAAACCTCCAGCCTCTCCTATGTTATGCCTAATTCTACTTATTGCCTCAGGGTGCAAAGCTAAGCTAAGGCAAGTAAACTATAGTGTTAAAAAGGAATATGAGGGTCTCTCTACATTGCATCCCTTTCCTGGGAGTACTTGAGTCTCTTACATTGTCTTACTGTACCTTAAGGAACTAATGTTGCCTCCTGATGACTCTCAGGGAGTTAGTTGTGTGGGATGGGCAAGGGTGTCATCTTGAGTGATTCCAAAGGACTCTGTTAGACAGTGTAAGATATAAATGAAGGCCCCAGGAGTTGTACAATGTAGTAGCCCCAAAGGATTTACTAGGAACTCTCTGACTCAAGTTAAAATTGTTACTGAAGGAAACAGCTAAGCAAAGTGTTTGGACACCCTTGAAATGGAATGAGTATCAATTATATCTATTTTTTTTTTTTTTTGTGGGACCCTCGCCGGCAGCCGGGGATAGAACCGGCACTGCAGATGCTGCAGGCAGCCTCGCAGCCCAGCGCTCAACCGCTGTGCTACCAGGGGAGGCCCCAATTATATCTAGATGATGCCAAAGCTCCACTGTAGGACCAAGTGGACATGCTTCTCATTTTTCTTTAATTTCTTTCCTCACTTCCTTCTTCTTTTACTTCTTCCTAAATGAAATCAATTACTTCCATTTTGATGGCAACCAAATCATGGGATGGGTTCTTAACCACTTTGAGAATTTTAGGGAATAATTTCCTTTTCTGTATCTTCTTACTCAGTAGAGAAACTTTCATAATCTTTGGAGGTAAATAACCTACTGAGCAGCTTTTTGGGGAAGTACAGTTGTCACTGTATTATTCATCCTAGACAAAATGGTATTCTCAGAAACATATTTAATTCCACTTGTGCTGGAGACTGAGTTTTATGGTGGCTGACAGCATTTTTCTTATTTTTAAAGGATGGTTCAAGTCCTACTTTGGTTCACTAAGACAGAATTGTTTGTTTGGCCTCCCTGGTGGCACAAGAGGTTAAGACGCAACCTATGAAGCTATCTGCAGCCACTATAGCATGAGTTCAATATCCAGCCAGGGAGCTACCCACATGGCACAGCAGACCTCTCCTGACTCACCTGCTGCTCCCCTCAGCAGTGCATTTCAGTCAATATGCCTGTTCTGTTCCCCACTCTGTCTCTGGTGAATCCTATTACCCTCCACATCTCTAGTCTGTATTCCAGTTCTTGTGTGCATAAATAAATCTTTAAAAAAAGAATTATTGTTTAGAGCTTAATGGTCTTTATTATCTTGATGTTTCTTCACTAATTTACTTACCTCTGAAAACAATCTTTTTTTTTTTTTTAAGATTTATTTATTTATGCATACAAGAGCTGGGGCACAGGCCAGAGATCCAGGGTGGTGGTGGTGGTGAGAAGATCCACAGAGACAGAGACAGATCTGTT
Organism: Talpa occidentalis; assembly: GCF_014898055.3. NCBI lineage: Eukaryota > Metazoa > Chordata > Mammalia > Eulipotyphla > Talpidae > Talpa > Talpa occidentalis. The sequence continues at coordinate 18,803 of NW_023601148.1, forward strand.
CTGTGGGGAACAGAACAGGAAGACTGACTGAAATATACTGCTGAGGGGAGCAGTGGGCGACACAGGAGAGGTCTGCTGTGCCATGTGGGTTGCTCCCTGGCAGGCCGGGGATCGAACTCATGCAGCAGAGGCTGCGGATTGCTTTATAGTGCGTGCTTAACACCTTGCGCCACCAGGGAGGCCCTGAAAACAACAATCTTTTATTTCTGCCTATAGAATACATTTCTCAAGTTCACTGTGTTATAAAATTCCAAAGTTATTGTTGCTACCACTTTTAAGTTGGTGATGAAAAACATTACCAGTCGGTGCCATTCATATTTTATAAGGCATTATTTCTTCCTTGAACAGATTTGCCTCTTGCTGGACTACATCGGATCAAATCCTTCATCTTATAATGACCCTTGTGAAATGTGCAGATATTAATTAGTACTGCATCCATATATTCAGTGACTTCTGCCAGTTTCATGGCATCCTTATAAAGTTTGATCATATACTGCATTATGGCCAAAAATCTCTGTAGTAAAACTTGAGAGATCTGAAGTCTTGGCCCTCCTTTTGGTCAGCAGAGTAAAAATCCAGTATCATCTATTTTTTCAGCATCTAGTATTTAAAAAATGGCTGGGTTATTCCTCTAAGATACTTTAAAAGAAACTATGGTTTAGGTGGTCTGGTATACCAAAAAAATTGTTCAAGTCTTGACATTTTTTAGTCCAATTGTCAGGGCTCAGGGCAGATTCTTAGGGTATGTTAACTATCAACTTTCTCTTGAGAAAGCCACATGACAAAAATTCAGGGTTTTTGCTGCCTTTTCCAATTTGTTCAGAAAAGTCCCACTGTGAAATTCAGGGTTCTCTCATTTCTCCCAAAGATACTCTTATGCTTCAGTCAAAATTGGGGAGGATGTGTTGGTTATGTTTTTAATTTCTTCCATATTAATTTCTTTGACTTTGAAAATTTTTATTTAGATTAGTAATACAGAAATAAAAAAATTAACATGTAAAAAAGTTACTACTTCTGCCAATAAAAAAACAAACTGTTTTGAATCGGAGGGCTCCTTGTGGTGGTAGAACTATCCTATATCCTGACTGGGGTGATAGATACATGATCTAATCATGTGATAAAATTGCATAAGACTAAGTACACATACACACATATAAATGAGTATATGCAAAACTTAAAACTGAATAAAGATTAGGTAATCATGTTAATGTAAATTTCCTGGTTTTTATAAAGTACTAACAGCTTTGCAAGATGTTATGTGACTATAAAGTGGGAAAAAGTATATGTGATCTCTCTGTTTTACTTCTAACAATGGCATGTTAGTCTCTCCAATTTTCTGAAAATAAAAGGTTTAATGAAATACCTTATAGAAGGCTAGTCACTATTATTGCATATTCATAGCAGTGTTAGCAGCAGCAGCAGCAGCAGCAGCAAATTGCCAAGATGAGGACAAGCCAATGGCAGTGAATTAAAGAGTGTATTTTTTGTTCAGAGCATAAAGGATATGGAAGTTCACATTAAATATTAATGTGTAGGTGTTTGTTTATAAATGAGTTTTATTGACATGTCACTAACTGCTTGTTTCCTTGGGGGAAAAGACTGCTAACCTCTAACATGGAATTGTATTTTACTGTTGGAAGAATTCCTACATTTAAAACATTTAAAAAATATGTTCTAAAACAAGTTGATTAATAGGGAGTACAGCATATATTTATAAGGAAAAAAGGAAAGTATAAAAAGAGCATACATTGTGTGCCATCTTTGTATAAGAAGAGAAATAAGAAAAAATAAAACAGCTTTATTTATAAAAATAAACACAGAAAAAGTAAACTAATGAATTTGATTATCTGTGGGAGTAGGTTGAAGGCATAGGGTAAGGAATGACACTTCGCGTATACTTGTTTATAAAGCTTTGATTAGAATACAAACAAACAAAAGAACAACTTCAAAGTAATAACTAATTTTTCAATTAAATAAAAATTATAATTTTAATGTTATTTTAGACTTCAAAGAACAATCCATGTCCTTTTGAACACAGTAATTTAACTATATGCCTTAAAATTACTACATATAAATCTTGAATGCTTAGCAGGTTTGTTTTTAGCAGTGCTATGAATGTAGGAATTCTGTATGCACTGTAGGATCAAGCAAATGTGCAAATATGTTGCAGCTGACTGGAGCCAGCGATCTACTATTTGAGAAGGGTACAACACGAAAAGGGGGAAGGTAAGGAAAATAGTATATCACTATGAACTCATGAATTTTAGAAAGGTCAACTAATAGAAGGAATGATGGAGCCAGGAATTCTGCAACTATCTCAGCAATAACTGATTCAGAATGCCCTCACCACACGTGCACATAATGGAGGAATAAAAATGTAACCCAAAAAATTTTTTAAAAAAAGCCTTCCCCATTGTGGATAGGCATTATCCAATCCTTCGAAGGCCCATATATCACAAAAATTGGAGGGAATAAGAGAGGGTTCATTCCTTGTTTGCCTACTGGGCCTGGGACATGGCTTTTTTCTGGCTCTTGAATTTAGATTTATAATTTTGGCTCCCCTGGTTGTCGTCAGTCTTTGGACTGAATTGGAATTTTATCACTGGCTTCCTGAGTCTCCAGCTTGCATATGATAGGTAATGGAACTTAGCCTCCACAATTGCATGAACCAACTCCTCATAATCAATCATTCTATATGATTTTCTAGTGATCAACTATCAATTGATAATTATTATGTCATAATATAATTATATTAATTATTATTGATAATTATTATGTCAACAGTTTATTAATTATTACATTAACATGTTATTAGTATATTACATATAGATGTTATCACTGGTTTATATGGAGAAAACTTCCCTCTATAATTGCTGAAAAAAAAAAATTATGATTATTTGATCTACAAAGGTAAAACCTTCAGTTTAATTTAGGATTTTAAAAACCCAAGTCTTTAGGATGGTTTTCAAAAATGATAAAACAAATTAAACAAAAAGAATAAAGAACCCATTACTAAAAACTAGTAAAATTGCTTTACTAAATGAGTTCTTCTATAATGAATGGAAGAAACTATCAGAAATGCCTAATTTTTATATGCTATAAAATACCTTTCTTATATTTTACTAATTCTAACATCAAGTCATGGAGTAATATACGTAAATAAAGGAATCTTTAGAAACAAACATTAAGAGATATTAAATAGAGATAGGGAAATAAACCCCTGGTGGTGCAGGGGTTAAAGTCTAAGTGCTATCAAGCTACTGCCAGCCACTAAGGCAAGAGTATGATCCCTGGTCAGGGAGTTAACTCACATGGTGCAGCAGACCTCTCCTGTCTTGCCTGCTGCTCCCCTCAGCAGTGTATTTCAGTAGATCTGCCTGTTTTGCTCCCCACTCTGTCTCTGGTGAATCTCTCACCAACCCCGTCCTTTGGCCTACAAACCAGTTTTTGTATGCATAAATAAAAATAAATCTTAAAAAAAAAGCAACTGTTACATGCCACTTGCTTTCACTGTATGTCATTTTGAATTTACTACTATATACTTATATTGCTTACTTTAAAAATATTAAATGAGTTAAGTTAAAAAAAAATGTTTTCCTACTAATATCTCATTGAAATCAGTTTCACTGAGGAAATGGGAATTTTGATTATGGAAAATCAGTAGTAATTTACAATAAAATATTTATGGGGTAGGGAACATGAAAATATTTTCAGAGCGGGGAGGGAGTATAGTAGGAAAGCAGCTAGTAGAAATAGATAAAGGGGTACAGTGATAGATATAGGAAATGCCAAAAAAGGAAATTTCTTTGAGAAACTCTTTCTTTTTATCCTCTTTGTACTCTAAATGGCACCTTCTTCCCACATCTTTTAATCT